>NC_046196.1:7612777-7915416 GCF_011004875.1 Balearica regulorum gibbericeps | reverse complement strand
GTTGTCTTTAACATCTATACAAATTATTAGCTTTCCTCTGAATGCTGCAATTTCCCACCCAGTACTACTGACTGGGACGGTTGTCTGGCAAGTAAAAAGCAAGAGCATGGCTTCAACCTCACCTTTTTGGTGGAAGCAGAGTCTGCAGAGAATTTCTGCAGCCGTAAACAGTTCCTGGGGATGTGGGAAAAGATACAGAAAGCTATTCTTCCATTAGGGAGCCAGTTGCACCTTTTCCCCGAGTCAGATCAGGCTACATTGTAAGAAACTAGCTTTTAAGAGAATGACAAAAGAAGAGGACAGACAGTGGAAACATACTATATTTGCCATGACACTGAAGCTCAGGTTACCTGTATAGAGTAAACAAAGAATTATTAACCAACAGGAACATATGAGGGAAATTGCTTCAAAAGTTACCAGATGGCAACAGCTGTAACTTACTTTTCAGTAGTCCTGCCAAGAACTGAAATGAATGCAACATAGTACAATATCATTTGTAGAAAAACACAAAACCAGAGAATTCCTGCCATAATTGTTCCATGATTCAGCAATTCACCCAGCTAACTGCTCCCAATCACACATAAACTCAAATAAATTTGAGAAGAGACTCACATACATGCCATATGTTAGGATGAATGTAAAACCCCAAGGATATCATTGGAAAGCTCATAACGCCTATGCAGAATTCAAGAAGGAAAAGAGTGAATACAAATTTGCAGTATCTGTTTTTAAGAGGAAGGGCATGGGGAGTAGGTTTTTTAAGTTCACGATTAACTTGCAGCAAACAAATGCATAGCTCTTCTTCCCCAGGATTACCATAAAGTCAGTGGAACAGCTGCCTAATCCATGGGCAGAGACAAAATAGGAAGTTTTGAAAACGAGACATATTAATACTTCAAATTTGCGTAACAAAATACCTGGGGGCTAACTCTGCCACAGTCACTCAGGGAGAACACTTTCTTCCTCAACACATAATACTTCTACAGTTGCTCATATGTAACTTGTAGAACCTAAGGCCAAATTCAAATCTGAGTTACACTTTGTGAAATTAGGATTCACCACTTTCAGTGCCTTTGAATCACTCTTAATTTACAGTGGCATAACATATTAGAATTTGGCCCCTCGAGTTTTAATAGCTCCTTAGATTTAGACAGTAGAAGAGCTATAGCTTAAGACAAGAGCTATTAATTCACTCATCTTTATTCACAGATAAAGGCTGATATATGTCTTTACGCATTTATGTATGAGATAATGCAGCTAAAAAGTATTCAGAATGTGCATAAAACTGCAGGAAGGGACAGCAGATTATTTTAAATTCCTTTTTAATAATTACAATTAAGCATACAACTATATTATGATATACAGTGTATTATTTCCCTGTTTTTCTCTTTCCTCAGTTTTTTACAAAAGCTTAAGGGAATAATTGTTCTTCTGGTGCATGTATTAAATGTTACCAGCAGTTTGTTTTTGAGACTATTCGTTCCCTGCAGAGTCTTCAACACCAGATTTTTTTTAAAGCAATATAAAATAATTATAAATTCCCCATGTAATTAAGTTCATTACAGTAATATGCTCATCTGATTTAGTCCACTGTTAGCCATCTTGCTTTTCATACTTCAAGTTCTGAATTTTGTTTAAATTCTGTTTTGGGGAAAGGACAGCTTTTTTTTTTTTTTTTTTTTCCTCAGAATAGAGTATGGAATAAAAGATGAAGAAAGCTACTGGTTTTGGAGGAAACCTTTTTTAACTGCAAACCTTTGATGGAAATTCACACCTTGATATAATAAGTGCAAGCTTCCTAAAGTACAGGTTTCCTTTTTTTTAATACTCCTTTTATCAGCCGTTTACAAGTGGTCTTGAGACTCCCAGAGAACGCTGATCAACAACTTGGAAATCACTGCTAGTCCAAACCCCTGTTCTTGTTTTTTGGACTGCTCACTATTCTCCCTATATTTTTCATGACCCAAGCTCTGGTTGCATCCTTAATTTCACTGACACTAGGAAAAGAGAGTATTCACTACTGTGATTGGAGTCATAGAATTTTTAAAGCTCTGTTGGAAATGTAACAACTGTCTTTTATTAAGAACTAAATTCAGCTACCAAATAAATACAAGGAAGAATGTTCTGACTTAAAAATTGCTAACTATGCAACTCTCTCAGCAGGAATTTTAGCAAAGACACACACAATGAAACCCAGGAAAGTAAGAGGTGCTATATAATGAGAACACTCTCATTGGCCTTCAGATTGCAAGGTAAGATATTGTACTCTTAGCTATTTAGAAATGATTAACCTTTTTTTGAATACTGCAGTTGGTATGACTCTATACTTCACATGTTGCATACAACTCCAAGGAGCGGAGAAGACTGGGCAATGACCTGTCTTTAACAGTATGTGGTCTATAACAAAACCTCTTAAAATATTATGCTTATACCCTTTGCCTATGTTTTCTTTTGCCAGAAGTGGTGATGTACAAAGACAGGAGACAGGGTTTCCAACCATCACAAGAGAGCCTCTTTTGTGAGAAACGGCAAGAGGTCAGAACAGGGAGTCAACCTGCCAGGAACAGATCTCTGATTCATTTAAATAAAGCAGTCTATGCCTCGTGCTATTATGACCTGGTGCTCAGTATCAGTCAAAACAAAAAAGGGAAACAACCCAAACTGGAAACAAAAGAGTGGATACAATCAGGCACCAGTATTATTACTTTTACAAAAAATTATATTTATATCATGCTCTGGACCTAATCAAACTGACACTCATCAATTTACTGCTTTTTTGTGTTGTGAATTCCCTACATATAAAAAATTATGTGAGCTGGGAAAAAAAAAAAAAAAAAAAAGGAACATGGAGAAATAAAAAAAGATTTGGGCTTTCATTCAGAGAGCTGCAGCTAGGCAAACCACTGGCCAAAGACATGATTTAATTCTGACATTGTCATCCTGCCAGAAAGAAAGAGAAGCTAGAGGGCATAATGTGGAACCAGAAATTACCACTAAGCTAATATTTTCTTGAATTAAGATAGATTATTTTTTTAATCAGAAGAACTATTTTTGCAGTAGTATTGATATAAAATATAACTCTCAAATTAGGCTGAGATTCCAGAATTGTGGGACTGCTTGACCCAAATTTCAAGTGCAGGATTGAAACCATATTTATGGAGATGTAGGCCATTTATAAAAACAGCAGGTGATATTCTGATATAAGTAATATATCACTTGCTCTATCTAGCAGCCGCTACGTTGTCACCCTCCCTACTTTCAATCATAGGCTGAGTACTTGTCAGGAATTGAAATATTATCTGTATCTCTGAAAACAAGAGAAAATGAGGGAATATTTATACTTCTAAAGACCTTAAGAGACAAGAAAAAATGTTTCACTGGCATTTATGATCATCATTAAGCATAAACCTTTTGCCATCTGTACTGAACAGGCCATCACTGACAAGATAAAATCAGCCCTTCTTTCTACCTGTTGAAGAACGTTGTCATAATGATCAGGGCACAAATGAATTCCCTTTACCTGTATGCTCGGAAAGTTGCCTGGGGGCAAGTTTTATGATAAACGCAGCCTATATTGTTCCATGCACACAGGGCAGTATTATGGTATCTGACAGGCTGAATGACTATTAGTACAGGCATTGAACAGCATCTTGCATCCTTCAAAATGAAAACTCCTCTTGGCAACATATCTCCATCCCATTGGTTTACTTTACATCCCCTTCTCAAGGGGGAAAGAGGAGTTAGATGGAAAGGATTAAAGAAAACCATTTTTATGGGTTTTTTTACGATTACATACAAGCTTCTGATGGATTTCCTCCAGAGTAGATATTCTATTCCTTGGCCTAGCAGGGTAGCATGAGGTCTAAGAAATCATGAGACCAATTGGATAGTGCTTCAAAAAGTAATATATTTTGTGTTCTTTTTCTTTCCTTCCTGGAATGTTTGGGTTCACTGAAGGCTGGAGTCTCAGGGTCAGATTTAAAATTGGATGTGGGCAGAACTGATGCACCTGAATGTAAATTTCTAAGCCAGGAATTTTTACATCCAGCTGCTACCTAATCCTGGAAATGCCTAATTTCTCCAAGTATATCTCCTTCTAAATTTTCATTTCTTTCTTTGAATACCCAGAACTGCTGTGATTTGAGTGCAGCACCTAAATCCCACATAAGCCCCATCAGAATAAGAAACCAGGCTTTTTTCTTTGGCATAAAGTCCCACAGGGGATTCGAAAATCAAAAGCACCTCAAGAACTTGCCCAAAGAAGCCAACAGTAACTATTTTCTTCTAAAATGGGGTGATAAGTATGGCATGGCCATGTTTTATATTGATGAGGGCACCACAAGTCTGGAGCTCCTAGGAGCATGCCAGAAACAACTTTTGTAATAAACTGTACTGTTTACACAGAGGCCATGGGGAGTTTTGTACCATCCTTAGGGGATATCTTACTCTCCCCACATATTAGCTAGAAAGCCAAAGTGTAGGTCTCTCTTTTTGCTTGAAGACAGTTCTAACATTCTCTTTTGCCTTTTTTTTTTTTCTTATTTAAGAAAACTTAATCAGACAGAATAGCTCCAATGTTTACAGTACAGTTCAAATTGCAGTATGAATATACCAAAATTGGAATAACGAACTTGCAGTAACCCTTCAGATTTCTGGATCTCTGGCCTTATCTGCCTTGTACATTCTCCCATATGTTCACTTCTAATTGAAAAGCAGGGGAATGATTCAAAGTTTATCTGCGTGGTGGAGAAATGTACCTCCCTCAGTAAATGCCAGTTTGACAAACAAAATGCTTCATGAAACTGAGATGACAGTGACATTCTAAAAATAAAATAAGTGAAATGAATTGTTATAATCAGAACAAAATATTTACTTTTTACATTTTTACAATATGACCTTATTTCATGACCTGGAATAAAATGCTTCAAAATGGTTCTCTTGCAAACAATATGATTTATGTTTTGATGATGTCATTCAAAATAAAACTGGATTTTCAATATCAAGCCAAAGTTTCATTTTTTTCAGCCATTCTCATTATCTGGTCCTAAAGAGATGTAGAAATGTTATAGTTGTGAGAAGTGCCTTTAATATATATTGGTGGGAAGAGATTACTACAGGAAATGTGATTTGAATGTCTCAGACACTTTTAATGATCGGCTGTTTAGATCAAAAGATTGACTGCCGCTGCTGTAGATTGCTCCTGCTCAACATTAATACCTCCTTCCTCTCCTCCTTTCCTGAATTCTCCACACACTTATCCATCTTTCACTTGCAGGGCAACCTTATACTAATTACAATTCTCAGAGCATTAAGAAGATAGAGATAGATTTATTGAGTGAACAAACACAAGCAAGAAATGGTTGGGAATGCCTCACACTTGTCATTTTTTTTCCAATTATTAAGAGCGTGTGATCAATTTGTTTCTCAGAATGTGCATGTTAACATTCTCCAAAATATTTTATAGGACATTATAGGTTGTTGTCATAATAAAAAACCCAATGTCAACAAAAAAGTAAATAAAAATGTCTTTAAAAACGTAAATAAAAACCAGTGTCATGATGTAAATAAAAAACAATGTGATAATAAAAAAGCAATGTCATAATAAAAAAACTTTATGTAACACATGTCTGACTGCCTTCAGCAAATCACAAATGCAAATACAATGGAATTTTCCCATCTTAATTATAGAGAGATAAAATTTGATTTATTTCCTATGCCCACTGAACAGAGAAGCACCATTGATTTATTTACCACTGTGCCACTGTTTATAATATTTGGACCAGACGAAGTCCCATAAGCTTCCTAAAAAATCCTAATAAGGATACATCTTTCAAGAGATTAGGTTATTGCTCTCCTGGAAAAAAACCTTTTTATGATAGTGATCTTTAAGAAGACTTATTATATCCTAAGTATGGGAATTAGGTGTTTATTTTATCTGTTGCAAGAAAATTATCTTCAGAAATACAACAATACCTCAAAAACTATCTAAACATCTGACAATTCTTTATTTTTACTGTAAGGCAACCAAGGCTGGCACTGCTTGTGCTGTAAGCCTGAACACCCAGGACATTGAGCTGATGTGGCTAGAAAAGAAGAATCTGGCAAATGTAGGAGTAAAATGTAATGTGAAATAAAAAAGATACTTTAAATTAAAAGCCTTCAACCCTTCTCCAAAAGCAAATCAAATCAAGCTGTAATTACAAATTTATTTCAATATCCATATGCATACAAGTAGTAATATCTGAGTATCTGAATAGCATCCATCCACTTGGGTATTAATCAGTTCATCTGAGTTTTTATACACAAAGGAAAAGAGAAAAGAAAAAAAGGCTTCTACATCTACTAATGGTATTTGCAAACATCATCTCAATGCATCAGAAATATAAAAATTAATTCAGAGGTATTTAAAATCTGTATCCAGTTTAATAATTTTATATCAGTTTGCATTATTTGTTGTTTTATTGCCTAAAGTTGAATGTGTCACTTGTGTACTATTTAAAGTCACCAGAAACATGTCATATTTAGAACTATTAAAGTGTCCCAGAGCACATCTCTAATTGAATATTCTTTCTGATATTCATGAATGATTAATGGTAGGCCCCTAGCCACTTATTGCTGAATTGTAGATTTCTAAAAGAAAAAGAGGTTATGTTATCACTATTTACAAGATCAAGTTTTGTATGGTAATCAAAATTTTATCTAAGACAGGGTCATTCTCTAGAGATATGCCTGTTTAACATCAGTAATAGACTGATTAATGGTCTGACCGGGCAGCAATATCATTCCAAAAAAAAAAAAAAAAAAAAAAAGGGAAAAAAAAAGACAAAAAAAAGACCAAAAAAAAGACATGATGTTCCTGACACAAAAAGCAAAAGCAAATCTGAATACTGTTAAGAGCTGTGTTTTACACTGCCAATATAACAAAGCTTTGATATACTAAGATGAGGACAAATGCTGAAAAATTCAAGGGAAGCTTCAATAAAAGCGCATCAGCTGGAGACTAACGACAGATACAGAGAGTAAAATATTGTGTAGCCTTCATGTATTTTGACACTTCGTTTCATCTGTGCCTAGTCCTCCTTTTGGGAGGGACAGCTGATGTGACCTTAAGGTTTCCTCATCACTTGTACTGCACTAATTTCCTGAGTTCTGCTGACAAAATATGGGCTTCTTCCATGGAGATTTCCAGTATGATACAGAAACAACTCATACTTAAAATGTCACAGATAAATCATTCTCTAGCCATTTTCTAGTACGACACAAACATGGAAACACTGTGGCTGGCATAGATCTATCTGGGCCTCAATACCTATACTTTTCTTCTTTGCACTTTTATATCCTCATTCATAAGCTACTGAACAGGATGGTGAAGAAGGCATCAGAGAGCTAGATCTTTTATGTATTCTGGACTCTGTAATTTACAACTTTAAGCGTGTTCTTCAAAGGAAGAGCCTTTTGTTTTCCTGCTCCTGTACTCAGGTAGGACATTTGTACCCTTTCTGTCATTTCCTTCTGGAAAATGTATCAAAGCAAGGCTGTCCTGCAAAAAGAATGAATAAAAAAGGACCTGTAGTATGGGGATACTGATATGCACATAGAATGATTGTCATATCTCAAAACTTCACTTTAGAAATCAGTTAAAGTGAAAGTTTTGTTGCATTTTAAGGCAAGAGTTTATTGAGAGACTCTAGAATATTCACAAATGACATCATTATAGGAATCTTTCATACAATTGAAAGTCGAAACAGCAAGAACCCTCCAAAAATGCCAGTCCTTACAAATAGTTTGCCACAGAACCTAATTCCTTTTGTTTTGTATCTTTTAAGCTATCTTCAAGAACCCTAAATTTTTCTGATTATTTTTCTTGAGCTTACAATAAATGGGAAAAAAAAAGACATGTAGATACTAACTTTCCAAGAACGTTTTTCCTCTATAAATGCATTAATGAGGCTATCATGTAAATGTTTAAACTACTGCTGTGCTTTTTCTCTTCAGTTTACTCAAGTCATGGAAAGGAGTTACTGTTTATGAACATAAATTAAATGGGGGGAAAAACTGAGAACTTTCCATTTGTTGAAGCCCTTGTCAGTACCACCAATGTTAAGAGACTTCATGAGGCTGTGCCTGGGCAGTAAGTGCCCTCAAGCCTCAGAACACTAAGATGTTAGGGAACAATATGCATTTGGCTGCAATGCATTTACGAAAATGTATATAGCCATCTGTATTTAGTTTCTATACATATCTAAGAACTCAAACTTTTCATTTTGCTGTGACCTGGAAATTCCACAAAATTTTTATTTTTGCTTTTTGGGTTTTGGGGATTTTTTTTGCTAGAGTCTGGCACTTTCCATTCTCTGCAAGTCCAAGTACAAGCTGACATTGTTTACAACTGCCTGGTAAGTGATTTTTTTTGCTGACAGAGTTTAAATGACAGCCGTTTACTTCTTCACTTATGTAATTTTGAAATTCTCTAGTAAAATGCTGATAAAAAAATTAGAATAAACAAAGCTGGGGAACGATGCTGATGGGAAACTCCTGGAAAAGCTGTGGAAGAAGACCATTCCTTATAAGATGAACCCAAACACACTTACTACATTTCCGTCATTTTTAATTCCCATCCCCTTAACAAGGTACAGCAGGTATATTTAGAATTGTAATTCTACAAGCAATCCTGTTATTTTTAAGCCTGAAAAGTATTTAATCAAAGCTAGTTTAAACAATATTATACGTGTGTGGTAGCAAATTCTGAAAACTAATCTCTTCTCAAGATCCATTCTGCTGAGGCAGTGGCTTAAAGGTGTCAGATTAAAAATGCTTTGCTAAAGTATTTCAAAATGTTATTTTAATTTAGATACCTATTTGTTCCATTTCCCTGTTCTTGATCTAGGCAAGAATTGTCACATAAATACAATAAAATCTGTATTTCATCTTGTTATGACCAGGGAACATGTGTGTGTAAGAGAGACACAGAGAGAATGGTCTTGATCCCCTTAGGTTAAAGCACATTCTGCGGCCCTAGCATTTATTAGGCCTTTATAATGTACTTTGCTGGATTTATTATCTCCACCTCCATCTACTTCTGCTTGAAGAGAACAATCCTAAAATTGCCCTTAAAAGAAGACAATCATGATTCTTAAAATAGAGCATCCTTTCACAGCAAATCAAAAGTGGAGAACAATAGCGAGGGGGCTGTCTTTCCAACCTTACTGTGTGAAGTTTTCCTGCTGGAAGCTTTAAATGAAATAAAAATCAGCCTTTACAATGAGCCTTTACAGATAATAGCACTGGACAAGGACTTTGTTGGGTTGCTTCCTTTTAACTTGTCTCTTACTAGGCTAAATGAAGAAATAGCCTGATTGAGGGAGAACTAACTTTATCCAGGTTACAAGACAGAGAACCACATCTAACAGTCATAGCAGAAGGCAGCAGTGACATATAGCCTGAATTATTTTCTTAGCTCTCCATGTGGCCTCTGCTGGCTGAAGTGAATGCATCTCTTTTTTTGCATCCCTGTACAACCGAGATGACTAGGAGGAGAAAGAAGCATGGGTCACTTTGTAAGTTGCTTATTCTCATCACTGGCTTTGTCCCCCAAGATTTCTAAGGGTTTAGCTAAAGATTCTCAGATTCAGTAATGAAGTGGTGAACGAGAGGTATGAGACTCTCTGAAGGAAGAGATTAACTAATCAGATGCAGGTGTAGTATTTACATATCTAGGAATGTCAAATCTAACAACAGTTCTCCTCCAGAAAGAAGTAAAAAACATTATTCCAATTAATTTTGTTTTCATTTTAGGTCAGTAAGAATGTAATTCATAGGAGATTATGGATTCCTCTAGAGGCTCATTCTATCCTCACTCTTGTGCTCTCTAGTGCTGAAAGAATTAAAGAAACTAAGTTTCCATTCTTGGAAATACTGGTCTTCAAATGATTTGTCCTGAAGCTTCTTAAAATTTACGCATGTATTCTATAAAATATCCTAGATTAATTCTCCTCTCAGTGGCACTGTATGAGTCAGAAATACCTATGTTGAATCAGTGGGCCAGTAGGCTACTAAACAATCTTGTACTATTTTCACATTACTCTCTTAATTTGATTTATCTTGAATATATACGATAGGAAATTTGACTAGAAATATAGGCAAAACCCAAAAGATTAATTTTATGCCTTTCCTGCACTTTTCTCTTGTGCAACAACACAAAAAATACTAGCTAGTTTTCTGCAGGACAGTTATACACAATTCAAAATCTAACAGCATGTAAAGATTCTTAGATTCTGGTTTTATTCAGAAAATCTGCATTTCCATATCCCAGTGCATTGGGTAGATCATGCTGTCCTACACGATCACAATTTTCTATTTGTATTGATTCAGCTGCACAGTCAATGACTTGTGCAATCAGATGAGGTCTGTATGTTCACCTAGTTATAGTCTCACCATCCATGCATACAGGAACTCAGCACATTTGGAGTTCAGACATACAAAGACCTTCCAATGACACCTGCCAGCTTAATGGTCTCACAGACATATCATTATCAAGTGCCATCTTCAAATTAGCTTGAAAACCTCCACTTGTAGGCTACCTCTGACCATGCCTCTTCTGACACAGGAGCCTTCTTTTGAATTCCACCTCAGATTTATTTGTGGTCAGTGTGTAACATATGAATATGTCTATGGGTTAGGCAGCTCTTTTTATGCTGCTCATCCTTCCCTCAGTCAGATGATGAACTTACAGATGATGTTATAGAACATCATCTTTTGATTTAAAAAAAAAAAAAACAAGCTAAAGTCCTTAAGTATCAGGGGAGTGGAGGGGCCATGACTATCTCAGCATCTTCACTTGCCAAAGCTCATCAGAAAAATCATGTGCTCAACTGTTATTAAATCTGGCTTGTAACTGGCAACTTTTTAGATTTAGCAAAAGATTCAAGAAATTAACTGACCTTTCAAAGTTAAGGCCTGCTCCCTTCTCCCTGAGCTGAGCAACTAAAGAGTCAACAAAAAAATGAGAGGAAAGGCAGATGAGATCAGGAAATGAGCAGATGTGTCATATGCACAATGGTAGCCACATAAAATAAGTTACTGATCCTTTCTATAAGACACAGTTATCTAGCTCCAGCAGTGAAGTAATGGAGTCTGCAAACCAGCATCCTAGCAGTTACACACTATTATTCAGGAAAAATGGTGCATTTTTAGGCAGAAACATATTTGGAATGGGTAAATGCCATTAAGCCTTGACTAGCATATTGAAAACATACTAGGGTACTCTTGAGAGTTTTGAGAGTTCTGCACAGTTAGGTTAAATGATGTTTAGAGTCCCAACAAGCTGGTTCCTAGTGATTCAAATGCTAGCAAACTGTTCCCCCTAGAATTAGTTGCAGAAGCTCCAGAATTTACAGTCATTTTCCTTTCAGGCTACAGATAAATTGAAAATCTGAAAACTGTTTTGTCTTCTCAAGATTCCTTCTCAGAAACTCAAATGTCTTAGGAGAGATTGAGACTAACAGCAGGATGGGAAGCTCACCTGTGTGAGACATTCCTGGTGACAAATCAGAGAGAGGTAAGGAAAAGTTAACAATGTAGAGTGAGATTCATACATTTAGGGGATCAGTACAAGAACAGAAATCCTGGCTGTGTATAGGAGCCAATATAAATTTAATAATTGATTGCAAAGGACATGGCTTTTATCCAATGTCTGTACCCCACCTAATTCTCAGATAAACACTCAAATAGAATTAAATGCTTCATAAACCTGAGCCGGTCTCAGAACAGGAAATTCATTGGGAAAGAAGGATGTCTTGGCGCCTGGTGGCAGATGTGGCAGAGGACTGTTTCACTAGCACAGGAAATTTCTAGAGCTCTACTACTTTCTCTACAGCACATACCTTTCAGTTCAATATAATGACTGAATTTGCATCCAAACAAATTTCAATATTCTTGAATTTTCCATTCTGTCTTCAGTGTTACTGTACTCCACTGAGGTCTCATCTTGCACTATGACACATTTATTACCAGATGATAATTGAAAAATAGAAGAAATGGCTTGGAGAGTAAATGGAAGAGAGGCAGATAATTTTAGGATTCAATTTTCTCTGCATTTTTTACTGGTAGGCATAGCATAATACTGCAATAGAATCCAATCAGAAGTTCTCTTCTGTACTTGTCACATTTCAGTGAGCTAACAGTGGCATGTCAAAACAGCTACAAATCTGGAAGACTTGTTTTTGCTTGAATTAACAATAGGACAACCAAAACCATGAAGAACAAATATAAAGAGAATGCAAAAAAATAATTGTTTAACAAGTAAAGAATTTCAATTATGCTCATTGCCACCTTAATTTGCTTTTCTTCCTGTGTAGCACAATCCTCAATATCATATTATACACAGTTAATTCAACTGCTGTAATGAAATTAAATATATTTGTATAATTTGTATGTTGGCAGAAAACAGTAGCATTAATATTGCCTATCACTTGGCAAACAGAAAATAAAGCGCAAATCTAGTTAAGGAAACTCAATAAAATCTTTATATGGTAACACTGAACTATGTAAGCAAGATGTTCTTTGCATGGACCAGAGTGAACTTAGTGGAGCAGGGTACAAACAGAAGCCCAACAATGTGTATGTGGGGTTAGCTTACAATTCCTCGAAGAGAACATGTAAGAAAATCCATTAAGATTTCTTTATTTCTGTCACAGTGAATTTCACAGCAAGCTTAATTTCATTACCTTTTTATTAAGATTTTGAAAGAAATTTGCCTTAGTTTTGCATGCTAGGCCAGAAGAATCTGTGCTTAGAGTGAGATTTGCAGCCCAGAAGGAAAAGAAATTTTAAGTCAGGATTTATCTGCTCTGGGAGCTGAAGGGCACTCCCAATAAGTCAGACAGTATGCAAAGATTCTCTGTAAAACCTTTTGCACCATAGTGCTTCCCAAAATCATAACTCTGAATGGACCCTAAGCCTGTCCTTCCCATTCTTTGCTCAGCTCTCAACATATCCTTACTCTGTTCTAGTACTATATGTGTTGTGCCTCTACTAGTCAAACCATAGCAAGAATCTAAGCTTTTAGGACTTTTTCATATATCAGCAATTCTTACAATAGAGGCATTGAGAAATCCCATCCATTTTCATTATTGATTTTATGTATTTCACTATACATATATCCTCTTCATATAAAGAATCAAGATACAGGCACTTTGATCATGGGCAGAAGAGGTCATCATCTAGAAATCCAGCCTGGGATGCTTGCCAACCATGACTTATCCCAGCATTCCCTAGGCTCATGTAGTCTTCATTTTCCTTGCCTATAATTCTACCTATGATCTCTCTTGTAAACATTTATAAGCAGACATTTCAGAAGCTTCATATTTTCTTTAACAAATGGTTTATATCATCTTTGTGAAGAGCACTACATAACGATGCAACATCATACATTAATATTTAAAACTGAATGAAATAACATCTCAACAAGGATAATTTTTTCTCAGTTTGCTAGCTGTCTTAAATTCATTTGTGAAATGAATTAGAACAACGAAACCATAGAGATAAAGTTTCCTTGCATTTTTATGAATAGATAGCAAATTCATTTGTAGAAGAAATATTTGCATAAATGTCACTTTTTTCCTTCTGAAAGGGCACCTGTTTTCACGAATTATAAATTTGAAGTTCATTAGATGATTAGATGTTCTGGAAGTATGATGTATAGGCCAGATCTCCCAATCAAGAAAGAAAAACAACACTATATGAAATATACTTTTGAACAAAATTCAGCAGAATTGTAAAACACAGAAATTGAATATTCCATAACTGTTATTACAAGCAAACACAACTTTCAAATGCGGCATGACAGAAGCACACTAAAGGAAGCAGTGAACACAAATCTAATTCAACAAATGGTTTAAAATGCAAATTGAGAACTAAAAGAGGTTTGGAGTTCAAATCCGGTATCAGCCTATGGCAAGTTGTATATCAGAGAGCCTCTGTTAGCATGTTGCTGGAACTGCCTTACCTTGGATTCCATTCTGGAACCATAGGAATTGTGTGCAGTAAGGAATAATACTACCATTCAAGACTTCTAGATCTTCTCATGGCCAGCCAAGCCAAAACAATACCTTGCATCACAGCATTACCTGTATTTTTGTATTCCCCCTGTTGAGTTGGCAGAAAATTTTAACTTTTTTTTATGTGGTCACATCTGTGGTTGCTGTTGCTCCATGTCCAGAAGAAGGGGCATGCTTGTGGTTTGCATTCTGTTCCCTTGTAATTCCATTGCACCCCATTTTCTTGTTCTCCTGTCACAGCTCCCACTGTTTCAGGACCTCTTCCAGGAAGGGTCTGATGCTGTTTTGCAGAGGTGCTGAGAACTCTTACAGTGATGGACATTTATTTTCAGAATAAAAATAGACCTTCCAGAAATTTCTTGTTACCTTGTCACCCTTAACCCATTCCCCTGAACTATTTGTATTTTTTTCCTCTGATTATTTTTAACACCAATTTTTCTTTTCATTTCCCTTAGGTTCCAGCAGGATCACTAAACCACACTTTACAGTTTCTGCAAACCCAAGGCACTTTCTTCCACTCTCACTTAGCTGCATTGGGATTTGCAACTTATTGCCTCCTTTTTTTTTTTCTTACAAAAAGCAATGTGTCCCTTAGATGACAGCCTACATAAAACATTTTTTATAGACCAGGGGTCAGCATACAGCTTTTTAAAAGGCATTAAAATTTGGCTTGGAAACTGAAATACTTATAACGTATGCTTGATTTTTTTTTTTTTAAAAAAAAAAAAAAAAGGAAAGAAGCAGCAGTCCTTATTTTGAAAAGAAAATTGGCTCAAATCAAAAAAGCACAGTCTTGGAAGTTCAGACAGCTTTGTACAAAAAACAAACAAACAAACAAACAAACAAAACAAAACAAAAAAAAACCCCCTCATCTAACTTTTTTACTTTTGAAGAACTGAGCAAAGATCCTGCATAGAAGTTGACAAGATCTATATGGATTGGAGAGTATCAAAGTCTGTATATACACTTTTATACTTTGCTTGTACTTATCCATACAATAGTATATTCCAGAAATCTCAGCTACAGTCCTTGCCACTGAATAAACCCATGGGAAAGCCCCTGTCCCTTTGAAACTACAATCTAACTGGATAAAAGAAAAAAATTACAGAAAAGGATACACAGCATTAGAGTGATGAAACGGCTTATACAATGTCATGCAGTATGACAATGGAATAATCAAGAACAAAACTGAGATTACCTGAATCCCACTTGGGTCAGTGCTCTGTTTAGTGGACGATCCTATCCTCAGACTTTGTCCAACCCCACTGGATTTACCACTACTTCATATATAGCTGTAATACATGAGGAGACTGCAACTTCCATGCTCACTCCTCCATGACAGAACTGAAAAGAAAGGAGGTACCCTTATCTTAACATCGTTTTTATTAAGAGTTACACTTCAGTAGGTCTGATAAGAAGTGCCAAAAAGACAGCAATAAGATGTGACAAATATATTTTGAGTCCAAGATACAAGACTGTTCTATATGTCTTCTGCATTACTGTTATGCATAAGGATGCAAATAGTTGCTGACACTAGGTAACACATAGGTGATACTTAGTAAAATCATGTCAAGGTAAATTTGATTAAGTGAGAATGACATAACCTGATTTATGGGTTCCATTGACACTCTATTTCTTTCCTGGCACTAGGAATAATATTATTATTTCTGTCAAATAAAACTTTCCACATTTACCACATTCTGAATCTTGTATTAAATGGGCACCGTTATAATATTATTTATATGACATTAGTGCCTAGAAGGTCCAGTTAGGTCTTCTCTGTGACATGCATAGTAAAATACTTCTGCCAAGAAGTGTTTGTTGCTGAAATCCTCAAGTGAGGCAAAGGGAGGTTAAAACAAATGGATTTTCATGTTCTACAGTCAAAAACACACTGACATCTTCATGCATGATTTCTTCATCTGCTCAGGTAACTCTGGAAGATTTTTTCATCATGACTGACATGCAAGGTTCAATCTGCAACTGGTCTTGCTCTCTTTATTTTCCCACCCTTTGTATCAGCACTGACTTCTCTCTCGTGCAGGCTCATTTTTCCTCTACACAGTGCAACACAGCTAGGCACTAATGCATGCGCTAGCTTGGCAAAACCACAACTGGGCATGTTTTCTTATTACCAAATAAACTTGCTTCCAGATTCTATTCCAGTATACAATTTTTAATAAGACCAAGCCATGTTGCAATGCATTTTATGTTTAAAATTAGAAACATGGGAAATAAATAATTAGTATTGAACAGGATTATTGAACACAGCCATAGAAGAATTTCATTTGAAAGGGGCTCTGAAGGTCTCTAATCCAGCTTCCTTCTCAAAGCAGGGCCAGCTAGGTCATGTTGCTCAGGTCATTGTACAGTCAAGTTCTGAATATCTTCAAGAATAAATCTTCCTCTCTGAACCCCTGCTCTGACGGTTTGAACGCATGACAGAGATCATGGGTTTGACCCACATCTGACTACCCTCATGACGATAAAATTTTATCCTGTATAATTGGAGTGTTCTGTACTGCAGCTTGTGTCCACTGCTGGTGTATCGATGGAAGGAGAAAAGAAAACTGAAATGGCAGTTTTATTTGATAAGGAGTCTGTATCACATAACCTGGAAAACACAGAGAAATGGGGCTAAAGAACATTTTATCAGTGAAGAGATGAAACAGATTTCAAAGTTCTAGCAAAAAAAGGACCTGGAAATAAAGAAGAGGAAAGTAAAGGGGATTGAGTGACTTGCTTTGCTGTGTCAACATTCAGAGAGTTAAAAATAAGGAACTCCATCATTAAAAAAAAAAAACCAAAACAAAACCAAAACAAAACCAAAAAACTTACAGCCAGATTTATTTCATGCAGCAATAAGAAAAGATTAATAGAAATCTGTTTTACCCCATGTTTATGGCATGGGGTGAACTAGTCCTTTGTGTAGGTGGTGCAGTCTGTAAGTAGGTTAGTTCATTCTGGGATGTTAAAATAAAGCTTGACATCTTGACCTGGTGTACACCCTCACATGAGGAAGAGTGCCCTGACTTGGATGGAAATTGACAGTAGAGAATAGGCCAGAACTTTCAGATCTTCTCTCTTTCCAGACCATGTTCAAAAGAGTGATATGCCAAAGAGTAACTACAGTTACTCTAGCAACTCCCTCCGCTTGCTTTCAAATTGTGGTAGCACTCAGGTAATAATCATTAATAAGAACCTCCAGAAAAAATTACAGATGCCTTATGTTCCCATGATACTCTGTGAACGACACACACAGAGCAAAGAGAACAGCAAATCTGTCCCATCACATTCATTGTAGACCTTTGACCTTTAAAAATAATAGATTTGGCAGAAAAGGCTGGCCACTGCTGGTGCGCTAGCTATCAATATATTCTTAATAGAAATGATTAAAATGGCAGCTGAGCCCATCCCTACTACCACAGAGAACTATGCCACACACCAGCAACAAAAAGCTGGTCTAAAAAATAAGTGTGCTTGTGATACATATTGTAAATAAGAGGTTTAGTGGCAGCTGTCAGATTACCTCTGTTGTAAAGTTGCTCCTTTAAATTTACATCACTGCAATCACAAAAACTGTAATTAAAAGCCATGTAAATTACTGCTTCCATTTCTACTGTAACAGTAATTTTAAAACAATGTATCAATATGGAGCAACAAAGAAATTGGCTGTTTTCAAAACTGTGGATAAGAGATTTTATTCTATGATACATGTGTGTTTTTACCAGCATGATTTTTCTTTTAATGATGCCTTATAGCAAAATAGTCCACTCTACTTACTGATCATGTTAAGCTGTTGCCATGGAAATATGAAGACCCTACTATACTCAGATGTTAACTCTTAAAGCACAGCTTTACACTTCTTTAATATAAATTTTTGTTTAAAAGGAGAGCTCTTGGCAAAGCAGAATTCAGTTACTTTTTCAGCTTTTGAGCATGATAGCTTCATAAGGAAGACAATGATTTAGGGCTTATTTCAGGGGTTTGCAAAGAACAGTCAGCCATATGACAATATCACACACAGACATCATTTCCCTATGAATAGAGAATTATGACAAAACTGAAAAACAACTCCATGGACAATGATGTAAGCCGTATTTAATTAGTCAAGTTTGTTAAGAAAGAGAGGAAATGAAGAGAACACTAAATACTGCTACAGCTTTGCCTAGCACCTAATTCCTAGGGAAAAAAAAAAAAAAATTAATATATTTTCTCCTTTGCCCTCCACTTCTACAGTTTCTTTTAGAAACAAAGATCAAAGACGTTAGGAAACAACCATGTTAAAACCACTGCTTATATTTTCTTTCCTTTTTTTTTTAAACAAAAAATGGTTAAACAAAACAAAAAAAAAAGAGGATTATTGTCATCAAGGCATTGAAATAAGAGCAGTGAATTCAAGAAATGGGTTCAGTGATTCTAGCCACTTCATCTTCTGCATATTGCTGGCTACAGAGGTTTGTATCTCTGGCCCAGATGACCGCTACAACCAAGATGGGTATTTGGTCTTGAGTTAGTATGGCAATAGATTCTGTATGGGAGCTAAAGAAATGCCACAATTCAGACAACTTTTCTATTTAAATGACCAAGACACATAGTTATTTTATCTCCTGCTTATATCCAGAAGAGTATTTCTGAAGAAATAATTCTCATGCATGCAAATACAACTAAAATTGTTGTGAGGGCATTCATTCCAGATGCTCAGTTACAGTCAGCTGAAGAACCATCTGATTCTCATATACAGCCTTATAAAGGTAGAGCAAATGTATTCAGTTCTTGGTAAGACATCCTGATCTATGTAGGTAATATTATTATTATGAACAATGCTTCAGCAGGCAGATGCTTACTTTCTAAGCACTGACAACATAAGAAAAATGGCCCTGTATCCCTGGTACCTTTAATCATTTTTAATGCTTTTGTTTGCCTGTGGTTCTTTCTTGCCTTACAAAAGGTAAACACATGCTCATATTATTTCTTTTAAAGTTGCGCTGGCCAAATACTCGGATAATTCTGAAAATATGCATCAGCTTTGTGATTTATAAGTGAATTACATACTTATTGTATGTAGCATGTATAAATCAACATGGTAGGTCTCCTGATGCTCAGATAATTTGTTTTACAATCTTTATCTTCCTAAAGCTAAAGAAGTTGATTTAGATGGCTTTAAAAGCTTAAATGAAATACAGCCTAGGCAAGTAGTTTCTAATACCATACATCAACTCTTTATACATGGTTAGAAGCCTAAATCTTAAGTCTACACTTTTTTCCTGTGATAAATGCATTGCATTTTTCTTCTCAAGTGACAGAACACCAGCTAGACCTCTGTCTTCCTGCAAAGAAGCTCAAGTACTCGTGACTTGGCGCTGGCTATCTTTAAAAAACAGCAATACATAGGGGGGTTGACAACTGCACTGTGCCTTCACTGTGATTGATGTCATCAATAGTCTAAACACAGCACTGGGGGCCAGGAATCCTCCTGTGGACTGTAAACCTGGATTTGCCACTAATTCTCTTTGAGGCCAGCGGCAAGTAATATGTATGTCTTTACAGCCCCCTGAGTAAGATAAGGGTCGATTACCTTGCACAAGTACGTAGATGTTTTGATGACTAAATAATTGTCTCAATAAATGTCAAGTATCCTTATAACATATCCCTACTTAGTGTATGTCAGTCGAAGGTGACAAGCTTTAAAGTCACTCCCTGAAGAGATGCCTAAGTATGTCAATGATTGTTGGCCCCATGCAAGCCCAGTTCAAAACCTGGTGACTGCAGTGTTTGGGTTTTTTTTTGTTTGGTTGGGTTTTGGGGTTTTTTTGGGGGGGAGGATGGGGTGGGTTTGTTTTTTTTATTTTTAATTTTCATTTTCATCAGGTATTTATATTTCCTGGTTTATTCCTTTACTACTACTATCTTTCAGATGTATCCTCCTTCCCCTCTGCAAGACAGAAGAATGCTATTGCTTCCATTAAAAGTGAGTGACAGAAGCTCAGAAAGGCTGAATTACCTGTGCAAAGTCATTATTAAGTCTGCCAAATCAGGGGCTGGTGCTCAGATATTTAAAAATTAGCCCAATTTATCAACCAATTGTTAGATGTCATATCTTGCCTGTGCTGTCATCTCCTGAAACCACCACATAAGTATATGATAAATATGGGAAGGCTATCACAGGAAACATGAGACTACAGTTTTAATAGCCATGTTTACATACAACTTATGTCCATTGCAGCTAAGTATCAGAGCAATATTAAGAACTGAAAGATGCAGTTAAGTTTCTCAGCTGCTTTGCAACATTGTCAAGACTCACAGATTTGGCTGGCTTCTTAAACATGCCTCTGAAAAACAGTCTGACTGATTTCTGCACTCTGAGCTTTTATGACGACTTAAAAATAAATCCAAATCACCTGACAGATCACTAAATAGGAAGTTAAATTTCTCTGAAAATCCCATCCCACATGATTAGATTTTATTTTAGCATTCAGCCCAGGGACGCCCAGCACAGCTCTATGGTGAAAGACTGAGTGTTTGGCTACATGTCTGCAATTACTACTTGACCCAGGAGAGCTCTCTGCCTTCCCTCTCACTGGGACAAATGCCAAAAGCTAGGATGTAGCTGGGCAAAGACACACATCCCATCAGCTGCAGCCTTTCTGAAACTCTGGAGCCTACATGGTAGGTGCAGCCGGTCATCATACAGATCAACTACCTCAGACACATGCAGCTCCAGGAATGGGAGGTTAGCCATCGCTCTCCACCTGGACTGTAGAAGGGGCCAGACAATGACCAAGCAATGGTAAGAAGAAGGGGCGATGATATTAAAGCTACTCCTCAATGAAATCTGCGTCAAATGTTCTCAAATTATTCAAAATGTTCTAGTAGAAGTGGAAATTAATTGCTTAACAAAAAAGCCAAAATTTAGGACCTAAACTAAAAAATGGAAAACCATGTTCAGCTGGTGTCCTTAAAATGTCATGAAAACAAAAGGATCCTAAATGATAACAATATTATTTGATTTTTTTTTAGGAGAAGTAATGCAAAAATAAGAATTTATCAGACTCCTATATAATCTTACTAGAAGGGTTATTTATGGCAGAGGATCCCCTAACATTTTAGTAGAAGTCATTGAAAATTCAGTTAATATGAACAAGAAGATAACATAAATCCTTTTAAATATATTTAATTAACAAAAAATAGCCTACCCCAAAATCTTATTTTGAAAATAAACCCTGCAGCAACTCTAGCATACAAATCAATTACTACATATATTCCTTAAGAGTTAGTCTAGATGCCAAGTGAAAATCAATGTGATTATTTGACTTTATTATAGGACAACACCAGCTTTATGAAAGTGTGTAATGAAATGTGTTCAGCTGAAATTTTGACATTTCTTGTACTTTCAGACTCAAAATACACAAAACCAATATATTTCAATAGGATCCCATTATCACAGAGTTAAAGTAAACTCGATGCAAGTAAGTGAAATTAAAGATGCATAGTGTCACATTATCCTTGAATTATGTAGGTTGGAAGGGACCTCAGTAGTGTAAATGAAAGCACCTTGCATTATTTCCTCCCTGCATGACTGAAACGTTAATAAAATCTGTATGGGAAAGTGTGAGAATTTGTCAGTATGAATAGATAGCACACTTCTAAAATGTACCTTGTCATATACAGCTATCACTCAACTACAGTGTTTGTTTTGACTGAAGTGTGGAAAGGCCCTTTGGGTCAATTTTTTCAGAAGCAGAAAATGGAGTTATGATGACATAAGGACAAGATTTTGCATAATTGTGGAGTCTACAGGTGTCTTCACTGAGAAGAAAAAACATTTTCGTTTACACTTGCAGTATAAACACAGGTCTCTCGAGTTGGAGGCCTGGAGAGATATGTAGGATATTTTATTTTAGGGAGAAATGGTAGAATATACCTCCAAGGAATATTAAACCCGAGGATTTTGTAGAAAGGATATAATTAAGCACACTAACAGTAAGATAATGTGGATTGAAAGCAGAAGGGTGCATATATCTGCAGGATTTTCCAACACAGAAAAATTTAATGCAAGTGAATGATGCAGACACGCCTTTATCCTCACCTGCACTTATCAACTGCCAACATTTCAAATTGCATTGGTCTGACTGGAGTGAAACTTCTCCTGTTCTTACACTGACTGAAGCTTATCTAGAACATGGAGACACAATGGGTCTACTTTAAAGATGCATATCCTCCTTTAACATTTCTTAATTCTGTTGGATTTAAGTCAAACCCTTAATGTATTTTAAACTTCTGGGGTAAGCACCTGTTTTTAACAGGCTCATCAAGGATGAAATGCACCCCTTTAGCATCAGAAGCCTGATATATGATATGCACAAAAGACTGATATTGTTGGAGTGTGTTTAAGCAAAAAGGCTGAATTTCCAAATGGCTTTTAGGGAGAATTGACCACGGCTGCTAGCTTCTGAATGTAGGGTGAATGTGCTCTGCACATTAACGGAACTTAGTGCAATCTTTAGGCTACCAACACCTCAGTCGAAAGTGAAGGAGAAATTAGCTCGAGAAGTGCATGAGCAGCCTCGTCTTCAGCAGGAGATCCACTCCAAAGCCCTTTCCCATTAAATACCCTTCTGGGTCAGAAGAGCAAGGAGGTGGTTAAGAACCAGCCCCCTGTTGCCTGAGCTGTACTTTACTGAAATTCTGCTTTTAGAGTTTTTCATGCTGTGATTATTGAGAGGCAGTCTGAGATGGCAATGTCTCTGCTTAAAAACCTAGCCATTTTTTGTGATGTCCAGGCTACATCCTGCAGGCAGGTCCACAGGGGACATAAACTGCAGAAGCACTCATCCTGTCGCAAAGAGGTGAGTACCAATCTGGATAACTCCAGGAAAGGAATCAGATGCTCTCTTGTCATTTGTACTTGGAGGCAGAGAAAGGAGTTTGAATATGTAGCTTGGGCTCAGGATTTCTTACCCAGTTTACATAGAGCTTTCAAAGTGCAGCAGGGCGTAGTTCACTCGGCATTGCCTCATCTCCTTGGCACCTGGAAAATACAAATACAGGCGATGTACCTCTTTGGCACTGACCACCAGGCTGTCAGTTTAAGTGTACCTGAGGTAAATTTCCAAGAGCTGATATCATATTACAGCAAGTAATGCCTATGCTGTGTAGTTGGTTCACAGAGAGGTAAAAGCTGCGCTGTTTTCAAAGCACTGTGACACACTGGATAAAAGAACTTCCGTAATTACAAATCAGAATTACTTAAAGATATGAAATAGAATAGATTTTACTGGCTGCTGTTTTAATTCGGGCATACAGCCTTTTCTCTGCTTGCTCTCTGCATTACGCCAGCTAGAACTGTATACCACTGGAATTGAACACAGAATTTCAGCATAGGAAAACAGCAAAACTGTCTCAAACAGCAGGAGTATAAGTAATTGCCTATTTTGTATGGCAAACCAATAATGGGTATAATGGCCCACCGTACTCCCTCCTTTTAACTTGGGCAAGAACTATATCTGCAGAATTAACTGACATTTCTCATGTATTTGCCTTTTTGCCCTGTTAATTTGATTGATGTAATGCATCCTTCTCTTTCCCTCTGTTGCTGAAAAATATTGCAAGAATACATCAAGGCTGATGCACTCGCAGTCAATCAGAGCAGATTTCTGCATATAACCTTCCTGACAATACCGTGTTTGCACTCTCTCTGCAAACTTGTAGTGTTGGAAATGTAGGCACAGGCAAATTAAAGTTTAATTATTCACTCAATCTATTAGGATGAAATTCAGCTTAGGGCAGAGGATCTGCACAAGAATGTCTGTGCCATTTCAGTACTGCAGAAGTGAGGTTTGACATGCAAAAGTGGATTTGACCAGATAAAACTGCCTTGTCCAGAGGCTTTCTGCACAGTAGAAGCTACAATTGTTTTGCCCACATCTTTAATGGCTAAAGAGTATGCCATTCTACTAGAGATGATCTCGTGCACAAAACGGAGCATCACTGGCCGCAAGGTCTATGCCTGAAGTCTCCATGGAAGTCTAATGGTCAAAAGCTCACACTGCTGGGAACTCAGGCTGCTGATATAAAATATCTGTCCCTGCATATTCCTCCTTCCTGCCCTCAAACATATTCTGCTTGCTTCCACATTGTCTTAAAGGCAACTTCCACAGTCTCCTAAAGGCAACTTCCATAACCTTTTCCTCAACCTCAAACTTCAGTCAGACTTGATTTCACAACATTAATGAGAATAACCTGATTTCGACAACAACAGTATCAAACCCTCAGAGGTTTTTTAAAGACAGACATGTTTCTTCTACTGAGGTTTCCACCAATCTCTAGCTGGTCTTTTGGAGATCTCCTCTTTTCTTCTATCTGATTTTTAATAACTTTCTCTGCGAGAGCTCTCAGCTTCAGGATGGTGCTGCAGAAGAGATTGATGGCCTGTTATCAGACTGCTACAAATAGTAACATTTCCCAAGTGATGCTGCTGTCCAAAATGGCTAACAGATAATGTAATGGTGGATTGGGAACTGTTTGTATGAATTCAGGCCTGATGGCCATTTCACTTCATGAGTCTGAAAGTGTTGCATTTCTGTGAAAGTCAGTGGAATTACACCGGCATCAAACTAGTGCAATGGAGTGGAGAATTGGGCCCTTAGAGTTAAATTCAATATGGAAGAACTAAGTGAAGCTTTCTAAGAGATGGAGAGTGACTATGACAACTCCTAACACTCTTGTAAGACTGTTTGAACATCAACATTATTTCTCAGACTTTGTCATCTCCCCTCAGATACATTTGCCATGATATTCCCTAAAGCTATTGACCAAATGTTACAGTATTAGATTCTACAAAAACATTGTGGTAAGAATAGAGGAAGTCTCTGCGATCAGATAGATCAGCTGTTACAGCTTATTGGATGGAGCAAGCAGATGGTTCTAACATGATGTGCAGAGGTTTAATCTTGGTATTTTATGAATCTACACTCATCCACACAAATCTGTTAAGTTTCACACTTCAGTAACACAGTACCTTTGTTATAGCAAAGCTGACTATGTATCAATAAAACATACAAAAGATGGTTTAATTAGAAATGAACAGCACTAACCCTCAGTAATCTCTATTTCTAACTATAACTTCACATAATGCAATGACTGCAGTATGAGGGCAACAGGAAAGGCAGTAAAAATGATACTGTAGATTGCAAATGACATGTGCTGCAGGTAATATCTCAGATCATTACAGTTGAAAAAATATTTTGAAAGGAAATATATTTCATGATTGACCTTTTATTCTTTGAATTAGCTCTGTTTTGATTCTGTTTGGTGTAAGTATTTCATGTATCATTGGTCTTTCCCATAGAGTATCTGTAGATTTTTGTTTTATTATGGAGCTTTCGTGTGTGGTTGTATACAACAATTATTTTGTGGCAAATGACAACATTAAAGCAGAGAACTAACAATTGGTTTAGTCCTATCCCCAGCAATTCTGCAACAATTTTTGGAGATTCATAAAATAGCAGGCATGTTTGCCTGAGTACTGAACCCTAAGCAAGACATAACAGAAATCATTTCTGGTCTTGATCCTGTTTGACCACATCAGAGTGACATCTAAGTTAACATGCTAAAAAGGAAGGTTGTAATATGTTCAGCATAAAAATATATGCATACATTATCAAAAACATATAGTTTCTTGGGTGCCTGGTAGCTAGCTGGCCTGCCCTTACCTTTCTGAACTTGTGAAAATTGTAGTGAGGACTAAATCTGAAAAATACCCACTAAATCTTGTTTGAAGGTTTGAAACATTCAACACGCTTACAGCCTGACTTATGTGCTCCTGAAAATAAAGAGTTGAGTGTCCAGAAATAACAATCCTTAACCTGAAGGGGGTGCTTGAAAACGTACCTGTTGGCCTCCTGGATTCATTCTACCTCTAGGTTATGGATATGAAAATTGCATACACAAGTCTTCAGAACATGCTAGGACATTTCTAGTTGTAAGCAATAAACTTGTACAATGTAATTTTAGTGGCACAGCAGGATGCCTTGTATCCTTTCCTGCTATTATTACTCCTTTCCTTTAAAAATAAACATAAAACAAATATAAAAGTCTTGAATAAACATTAAAACAAAGATTAATTTTAGGATTCTCTGACTTTCTGTCAAAACTGTATTCATATGTATTCAAATATCATCTGATAAATAACTTAACTGGAAATTAACAACAACAAAAAACAAAAGGAATGAGGAAAATAAAGATACCTGGAAAGATTTCAGCAAAGATCTAACTCTTGGAGTGTTTCCAAGCAGCAGCCTTGATTTTGATTAATATTATAATACAGCCTGCTAAAACAGCACCTCATAAATATCCATGAAGCGGTTTATTAGAGATGGTTGTAAATACTTAAAATCTTGTCTTGCAACCCATCAGATTTCAGAAAAAAGGCAGTTGAGAACATCAAAAGGTGAAAATAAGATGAATTCGTAGAAGATGTTTTCTTCCTCTTTAATATTGCAATGTATCGGTCCAAAAAAACATTATCCTGGAGAGTAGAAACACTATTGGAAAATGTGTGGGTTGCTATATAAGCACAACTAACAGAGATTTTGAGAGAGAAAGACAGCCGGGGAAAAAAAACCCCACAAAAATATGAGATGGGGAATACATGAAAATTATTCTTACTACAACCTTCTATTTTCTTATTTCAAAACCAAAACAAAATAACTACTTATAAAAAGAGGGTAGAAACTGGAGTGCTAAGAAAGGAACCAGTAAAATATTAGGGCATAAGCAATTCACTTTCGCCATCTCTTCATCTTGTAAGTCTGGTTTTACACATAAGCATCTTGTGATTGTAGAACAAAATAACTTTAATTTAAGCTCTGTTATATTTGACGTTTTAGTGTATTTATGTGTTCATAGCCAAGGCCATTCTGGGTAGCACTTTTGCTGTTTTTCTGCATTTTCCTTCCCTTACAATGGATTTCAGCTCATGATGTCTCTAAGACAGAAAACCAAGTCATGCATTTACCAAGAGACAGTGAGCAGAGGGAGGAAAACAACATTGTAAAATGTGGCACTAATGCGGTGCCACAGCTCTAAGACATTGGCCTCTGAATGTAGAAGACAACATTGGTCTGCTTCATTCTTCATCTTCTCTGGGAAGGATCACAGTGGGGACACTCATGATAGAGCTATCCTACAGGAAATGCTATGAGCACAGACTGAAACATCTGTCTTGAAGGAATTGTTAGACATGGGAAACGGTGCAAGTCATGATTGACCACAGATAACCTACCTATAGCAAGGCCAAGCTGTGATTGCTATTCAAGGTCAACTCCTGTCCGAGTTGCCCCCTGCGGATGGGTTGAAGTCACAGTGCAGATTCAATAGAGAATGTCAGCCCAACAGTTTACTTTCAATTCCCACTCCCTTTGCTGTGATAAGAATTTCACTTGTAACCAGCCCAGTGCTAAAAGTCCTCTGTTTTCCTCACTATCTGTGGCAGATACAGGCCCCCAGACAGTGCATGACTCTCCCTGCCTACAACCATGAGATATGGAAACATGATGTGACATGATGGGGTATGTTCATCCCCCTGAATTGAAACTGGGCTGCATATGCCCCTGGGAAGGAGCGGAATAAAAGAATGCTAAAGGAAATGATAGTGTGCTTACTCTGCCTTCCTTCTCACTTTCTAACTTAGCAAGTCCCTATGAAACCATTTGTCATATGCTACCAACTCTCGGTGCTGCCAAGGTAGAGCTGTTGTTATGCAGTAAAGATTACACAAAGAAGGATACTTTCTCCTCACACAAAGTTTTGACTTGGAAACAATGCCAGTTTTGATCACGGTATTGCAGCTCAGAAGCCAGATGCTATCATTCTTCACTGTCAGGCACACTCTTTGTGCTATGTATTGCACAATACACTTCCATCTCCCTTCCACTGTGGGAACCTGTCGCATTTTGGAAGGCATTTTTCTGCTTGGTTGTCCTTTGGAATATGTTTGTTTCCAACATTCAGCTTTAAAGGCGAAATGCACAAGTTTATAAGACACTCTTCTGCAAAACAAGAATTTTGTGGAGAGCTAGGAGGCAGCCCAGTTATAAAAAGCAAAAGGCTAAATACAACTAACAGACAATAGGAAGATGTAACAAAGATGCAGAGGTAGATGATGGGAAAGGGAATAGCACACAATACCATAGAAACAATTTATTTTTTAGAAATATTACAAAGTCTAGTAATACTCTCATTGCTGGGTAAACACTGGAACCAGTGATGCTCCTGGAAGTGACTTTATGCTCACTAAATTGCTGAAATCAATGTTATACACAGCCTTTATGTGAAAGCACTAGTGAGCCATAGCCTAGTTGGCTGAAAACTATTTTTGTGCCTCAACTTCATACATACATTAGATCCACCTATAAACTCTATCTTTGACTTCTAGGACCCTTAGTCTTCAGGCCCCAAAACACATACCTAGCTTCTTGGAAAGCCAGATCTCCTCATTTCTAATTGCAGGGCATCACCTTGGCAGTGCTTTCTCTCATAGTATACATGATCATGAACTGAAAGAACATTATTTACTTGCTTTCAGATTCTATGGGTACAAATATATTCATGGACTATTTATGGTATGATTCCCCATATGAGAATAATAAATACCTTTGTAATTAACTAATTATTTATGTGTCATATTTACAGTTTTCCATAAATGGCATCGTAACCTTTTGAGACTGTTGA
This sequence comes from Balearica regulorum gibbericeps, assembly GCF_011004875.1. Lineage (NCBI taxonomy): Eukaryota > Metazoa > Chordata > Aves > Gruiformes > Gruidae > Balearica > Balearica regulorum. Next base: position 7,886,626 of record NC_046196.1, on the reverse strand, counting down.
AATACGTTTACTTGCCCCTCTGACCTTTATTTTTTTAATACTACACTTTTTCATTCAGATAAAAAAGTAAGTGTTTTTCAAACTTGTCAAATTTCCGGCTACTCCATTTTCAGGTGAAGTGTCCTCCATTACCAATAAAAATCCCTCAGGGAGATGAGCAGTAACTGAACACACCAGCTAAAGAGAAATGATGAACTACAAAAATATACTTTCTCAGTGTGGATGTGGAAGGAAATCATATGCTAGTCTCCTGCTTCCACACAAACATTATTTTCTATTGAATTGTATGATGCAGCTCTTCTCCCACCCTACATTCTTCCCCCAAGAGTAATCGTTCATTTTCAGCAGTATGGCTATTGTGATTGAGGTATTTTTTCCTGCTCCTCACTGAATGTGCTTCATATAAGCTGGTACACTAACTCTCTGTTAAAAAGGGAAAACAGGGAAGAGGTAATTTCTTACCTGGATAGCTGACACACTTCTAACAGAATATTTAATATTGAAATACAACATGAACTATCATTTATTACAGAAGGAAACCCTGAAAGAATAAATTCTAAGTGACCACAGTAACTGGGGCTCGTACAAACTATATTTTGGCAATCTCAGAAGCTCTGTGATATTCTGAGCATTTCATTGATGAATTATTTGGAAGATACTGGGGTTGCAAAGTCAATACCTGTAAAACTCTGGCCACTTATTCAACTTTTAAATAAGAACATTGTTAACTGAATTCTTGAGGCACTAAAGGTTGACAATTCTGTCCTGGGAAAATAGAATTCCATTACAGCTTATCCTTAAGGTCAAGAAATTCAGACTCTAAGGCAGCAAGGTGGGAAATGGCTTCTAAAGCTAAGAGTCCCCTTGGGGAAGTGTTCTGCTACCAGCTACTTCCTGTTTAACTCAGAGATTGCAAATTCAAGCCCTTTCATTTATAAACATGCAATTCAATTACATCAAAAAAACCAGAATTTTTCTCCAGTAGCCCTTATAAGTCAGAAATACATTGCTCTAAAAGGTGACTTAAGATGATTGATATGATATAAAGCAGGGATGAACAGTCTTAAGATGCACACCACAAAAGTGCACTCCTGTCTTAGAAGCTACAGTTTACAACTTGGTACATGGTTTGAGAGGTATTCATGGCTCTATACTGGGAAACTCTGAAAAATGTGGAGAAGGTCCTATTCCAATGCTACGCAGCCATGTTTTCTTCCCAATAGTAAGCACCATTCCTTCAGCATAGGTAGGAAGCTCTCAGACTTTTACAGTAAAATATACAGTGCTGGATATGATTATAAGATATATCTAGCCAAAAGCCATTCTAGCCATTCCACCTGAAAAAGTTGCCACCATCCACAAACACGTCTCATTCATAGTGGGACAAGATTGTGGAATATTTATTTAGATACTACTTAGTATTACAACCCAGGAATGGTCTGTTGAGATCCCTCATTATAATGGAAATCAGTTCCTAAATCCATGACGCTTTGGTAGTTGCACAGGAAGTCCAGCCAAGGGCAGGATTTCCACTTGCTGTTATGGTTTGTGTACCTAAGTAAGGCCTTGTGAGAATGTCTAAGTATCCAGTATTTATACCACATCATTCTACTTTTTAGTGATCAAAAAATTTCTGTGTTTTTATTTTGCGTAAATAAATTTGCAACTTTTAGAACCATTAAAGAGTAGATGTTTGCAAGCTGAAAAAAATCATATATTTAAAATAAATCTGCATACAAGAGATTCTGTCCGAAATTTCTGCCAAGTATATGCACATAAAGACTGTGACCCTGTAAGGTTTATTACATAAATGAGAAGTGTTAATATTGTACAGAATCACTTTAATCTCTCTGTGCAGTAAAGTAGCCTGGCCTTCATAACATACAACTCCATCTGTTCTGGCAGTTTTGCAGTAAGTACATCTAAAACCTCATATCCTTTCCCTTTCTTAAAGAAGGCAAACTAAAACTGCTCACAACTACAGAATTGTGCCTTGGAGAACAGAGAAGGGCAAGTGTATGTCCTGCCTTGCATGTAGGATAGTTTACTAGAAACAGGATTAAAACCTTTTAATCAGGTTTAGATTGGTCCCAAGCTGGTTAGGCCTATTCCATCTAGGATGACAATATCTTCAGTGGAAGATCAATCAAGGAGCATCATTAAATTCTCAGCACAATTGCTGTATGTCCTGGGGATAAGGCAAGAACTTGTGTTTTACATGTGGTTACCAATTATTCATTTTAAGGAATTAAAACTAAAACTGGCATAATGGTTGAAAATGTGTCCTCTTTTTCTAAGAAACAATATTCAAGGAAAGAGTTTTGTACATGGCAGCTTGTTTCTCAGGACATATGGGAACATTTCAGAAATGTATCTTCACTGGAGAACATAAATATCTCAGCAAAGCATGGTATGGGAAGAGTTAACTCATGATTTTAGAGCATTGTAATCTAACAGACTGTTAAACAGTGAGAGAGAAATAAGTGACCTGAAAATGGCATAACTAATTGCAGAGTCTTGAAAAAATAACGGTAACGTGGAGGTTCATGAAATGTGTATGAACTGTATCACATATTCATGCCCTATTACTGTGAATTCTGAAGTGTCTTACTGTTCAAGATAATAGACCTTGATTCAATTCAGTCTGATGTAGGATGAATTTCATGTGCTAATTAGTAAAGCATTTCTTAATGATTAGGAAAAAGTAGATAACATCTGATTGAAAACCTAACTGTCAGAGATAAAACAACGATACAACTCAGGGTGGAAGGAATGCCAGTCAGGCTGAATTCAGGTGTCTTAATTATGATAATTAATGATTGTATTCCCTATATAAATGAACTCAACCAACATGAAAAGCATATTGTAATTAAAGTGCTTTTGAAAAGCAACATTTAAACAAATGCTATTGGTAATATTAATTACTTTTCTCATTTTCCATTTCACATTTGATTGCATTGGTTCACTAAGGGAGATAATATGGAAAGACTTTGAACTACTACAGTTCCTACTGAAATAAGAACTTAGCACTACACAGAAAGAGGGCTTAAAAGACCCTGCAGACCCTGCACCTTTATCACTGCACATAATCAGTGATTTTTCTTGCATACAATGAAAATATACTCTCCCATTAACAAGTTGTTGCATCATGTTTTCCATTTCCAGTATGCTGTATTAATAGATTTCCTCCCAGCCAAAAGCCAAACTACAAGTGGACATGGCTTTGGAGAGACCACAAGAAACCACATCTGAAAGAAAATGTTTTTTTGGGATAGACCTGTTCAGGAAATGGATTTTGTCCTAAAAGAGACAAGAATTTTGGGTTTTTTTTTCTTTTTTTTTTTTTTTTTTCTATCAAGTCACTTGCACTGAAATGAAACTAGAATTTATTTGTGATTCGGTTTGGTTTTGTTTGGCTGTTTTTTCTGTAGAACCAACATCTTCCTAGAGAAAGATTGATTTCATTCAGAGTAACTGAAGAGGTCTTTTAAAAAACAAAAAACCACAACCAAACAACAGCCATTTATGTTTTTGAAGGCTTATTTGTAGTCAGCTCTATGAAAATAGCTACTTGTCCACAGGATTCTTGCTGCTCTAAAACACATGGTGCATTTAGACATCCCTGTTTAATGCTTATACCAATCTTATCATGTAGAGACCCTGTCAAATATGCAGATGACAACATATATGCCCATATCAAAGTTACATTAAGATAGGTAAGAGGTACATCAACATTATCTTGCCATCTACATTTGCTGTACTGGGAAAAATGCTTGGTGACAGGACTTCTCAAAGTAGTGTAAAGTCAGTATATTAAGGGTAATTTAGCCTGATAATAATATGGTGAGTACAGAATAGCTCCCCTGGAAGCCAATCCTGTGCTGATTACAATTCTACATAGGATATAAAACGTAAGTTAGCAAAAGTTTCACAGCTGCAGACCAAAGTGACAAAATAGAAGAACAAAGAGATCAGTGATAATGGGTAAAATTCTGGCCTCAGTAAGGTCAAGAGCAAACTCCCACTGATTTTAATGATGCTTGATATTTCTAATTCATCATCTTCAAAGTGACAAATATACAAACATCAGTCACTACAGAGAAGTGGCATGCTAAACCACATCTCCACAAATGTGGGGATTTTGCTGTGTGTAGTCAGCCGCCCAAGAAATTTGCCAGCAGGCTTTGAATGTATACTTCGAAGTGATTCAATTCTATTAAAGTGTAGCTTGCTCATTTCATATTTTTGAGCTTCTTAAAAAAACCATCTGTAGTTATTCTTCCAGTCAGAATAACCATTTTCAGTAATGGAAAAATGAATTATCTAGAGAAAGACTGGAAATGTCACTGTTATGGATACATACTATGTGTTCCCTCGCCTTTCTACTTCTCTCTACTGCCCTTCACCATTCTCTTTTTTAAAGCCTGCTTCAGTAGCTGGATGTCTCCTTATTTTCAGTCTAACACTGAGCCATGAGCTGATACCACCATAAAGAGTAGCCCAACAGACAGAGTTTTTCCTCTTTTCAAGGTAACTGCTGGCTCTGCATTAATCTGAAAGTTTTTAGAAAAGGAGTAATCCAAAGGAGCAGTGTATTCTCCAACATGAAGAGACAACAGCTTGAAATGTCCCATTCTTGTCCATCAAGGTCTCTGTCCTTCACTACTCAAACTTCCACACAGCTTCTCCTCCGCTCATCTGGACAGCTTGCCTCACCACTGTTACTCATAGTACCGCTCCTAACTCACCTTCCACCATTTTTCTAGCATAATGAATGAAAATTCAATTCCATTAACAGCAAGTCTATCATTCCTTTCAACTTCCACAAGGCTGAAATTTTGCTTAACAGGCAGAAACGGAGTATGAGTCTTTCCTGGAACTAATTATGCTGTGATTTCAGCTAAAGGATCCACACAGCTATGAGATTTGAGAAACTCCAAGGACTCACTTGCCTTCTGGTCACAAGCCGAAGCTCTACAAACTAGAGAAACACACTGTCATGTGTGACAGGATAACCACTACATTACATGCTCCCTTGGTGTTCAGAGGCATATGAGACTATGACTCCACATAACCATGTTGTCATGAATCAGCTCCTCTGTGCTGTGCTTCTCACCACCACAAATCCTGCTAGAACTTATCACTGGAGCAGTTAAAGAAAACCAAACCAAACCAAACCCCAACCTGGGTTAAAAGTAGCCCATTTCAGAGAAATCTGCTTTCTGTGTAGCAATTTTTAACTTGCTTCTTTAATTCAGTCTCCCGTCTCCCCCTCCCCCGCCCCCCCAATTCATTTTGTGAAAGAAAGATTGATATTAAGACAACTGAGTGTAAACTAAACAGTTACTCACAGGAGCATGGAGCAGGTTGTGAACTCTTATATCAAATCTGCCACTGATGGTATAGAAACTTTTAACCATGACCTGAGGCTACAGTGTCATCCCAGCTGTTTTCACAGCAGTGAACCCCTTTCCTCACTTCAGTTTTGAGGAGGCTAAAGTGACCCCTTTTATATTTAACACAAACATAACAAAAGTTTTACATAGCTCACAGCAAAGGGCCAGGCAAGAAATCATATTTCTTATATAGATTAATTTCTCATTTTTAGCTTTGTACCAGTGAAGTAATCTTTTCCTTTTCCTCACAATAGGAAATGCTGTTGCCCTTATATTGACTGCTCATTGAGTTTATTAGCATTCATTGTTTACAGCCTGTATCCCATTTGTCCGGTACAAACTATTTTAAGTCTATTTCCTAATCCAATGGTTACCAATTAAATACCACCCAAGACTCAACATTTAATCAACCTTTGCCTTTTTTTTTCATAAATCCTATAAAATACTTTAAGAAGTTCATTGATGATTTGCATTTTAGAAGTGCTTCAGTACCTGCAAAGCCACAAATGCCATTCTAATTGTTCACGCCAACTTCCAGGGTTCAAAAAGAATTGAAAAGACAATTAACGATGTTGGACGCATTTAAAAAAAAAAAAAAAAAAAAAAAAAAAAAAGAAGAAGAAGAAACCAGAAGAGCTTTAGCAGCTTAGTATCTTGATTTACAGATTTAGTATGCTGCCTTTGAAAGTGGAGTGTCCTTTGCCCTCTTCCTCTACCCCTTGTCCAAGGTGAATCATTTTGAGAAGGGAGCAGGTTCAAGAAGAGGAAGGGACAGAAAAGAATCTCTGAGCTCTGTATATCCCTTCTTTACTGCTATTATATGAAAATTGAGATAAATCACTTGAATTTCTTTGACTTGTGAAACAGAAGTGGTACAAGAAGATGCTTGTGATATGTATGAGTTATATACACAGACTAATACCAGCATAACTTCTGAAAATCAGTGGTGTTCATCACTGAAGGCACTATGTTTTGCAGTGCTTAGCTTTACCATGGTTATTGCATTTTTTGAATACATGCAGTTTATAAGATTTTAACCCCTTCAAATTTTAACTCTTTAAAGTAATCAGTTCCACTTCCATTTATGCATTCATTTTACGTGATGAATGTCCTTGAGCAGCAGCACTCCATGCCTCTGCTCCTAGTACACCTGCAAATCCATACTGCATCTTTGTAAGCCTGTGAGCAGCTCCCTGACCCAGAATGGCACATTCTTATTTTTGCCAACAGAAGTCTTTTAAGTCAGCCGCTAGTGTCCACACTGTTCAAAGCACAATCGAGACCCTTTGTCTGCAGTCCCATCTGTTGTTGTGGCAGCTGAAGTCTGGGCTCTTTCAAAGAGATCCACAAAGGTGGCTTCTCACCTATAGGAGGGTGCCATGATAACAGACTGGATACATAGTATCCGTTCTAGCACCCACACAGTCAGATACAAATTTGGGTCCATGCAGACAGTCAGGATGGACACAAGCTCATTCCTACCCTTCAGACACTTCTTGAGGATTTATTGCAGGTCATATTTCAGCACAGTTTTTTCATCTATATAACAGAGATGCTCAGCAATGATGCATCCATAGATTTAACACTGAACAGTAACAGCCTCCCTCTGTACTCCGTATACTGTTTCAGCTGAGTACTCTTTCTGAATATGAGCTTACTGAAAGATTATTTCATGAGCTTCAATAACTGGCCTGTAGAAAGAACAAGCTTTTTTACACTACAGTCTTAAAAGATGACTTGTGTATTTAGGAAATTTATGCAATCATTAAAAGTCATTTTAGGTAGAGTGAAGAACTGACTGAAATGAATCAATATACCTAGCATTCCTTTTAAGAAAAGCCCATATTTGTGATAATATGAAACAATCTCTTTTTTGGGGGCATATTTCACTCTAATAGGAAAAGAGTCAAAGAGCCTCTAAATATAAGTTAAAAATATATAGACACACAACTTCAGAAATAACTAACCCTGAAAGGATTATAGAATACATGGTCCTAAGGAGATGTTCTCTATTTTTAATATCTTATTTTCCACGGCTGATATAAGATTAGTTACTGATTAGTACACAAAGAAAATGGAGGATGAAATTACAGTGATAAACTTTATGTCATTTCTGAGATGATATCTTCATTGTAATGAAGACCTTGCTTTAGACTAATCATGGCAGAATGACTACTATGTGCTAGAATATCTATCTGAGCAGCCTTTGGGATCCTAGTTTAAAAGAAATTACAGCTAAAAAAATTAAAACTAAAGCATGGTCATTTCTATTTCTAAGTTCCTGTTCTGAATGTCTCAAAGATACAGAATTCATTTGCACAGCAAATCTTATCAAGATGATATTTAGAACGTCAAAAGATACACTCAGAAAGATAACTGGGACTTAACAAGCATACCAATCAGCTCCTAACAGCTGAAAACCCGGTTGATATTACAAAGTTATTAAGGAGATGGTAACAAAGATGTAGACTTCATTTGGCTTGCAAGGCTATTTCCTTTTCTTTTAGTAATTTAACAGAAGTCTTTGTGTTCAAAAAAATTTTTGCCAACAAACTTAAATATGATCCTAGACTCTAATATCATCACTTCAAAAATCCTGTCATTGAAATTGTGCAGGAATTTAATGACCAGGACTTCTCCAATTCCCAGAGTCTCCCCTTCATTTTTGGATGGTGATTTTCAATTATTTTTTTTTAACACTATGATTTTACTTGCTATAGAAATGTTTTCAACTACTATGTTTTATAATTAAAAAATGTGTTTATGTACCCCTATACTCCCACTATAGCCTTTGATAATAGAAAATAGGAGTTGAAAATGGCCCATCCACTACTTCAATTGCACTGAATGGGAGAGCAGGGCTAAACAGCACAGCAAGAGGGAAATTACTTTGGTGTCTGTGTTTGCAATCTGAGGCCCTGATCTTGCAGATATTTAGGCAGTTGAGCAATTTTACACAAGTGAATAATCTGATTTAGTTCAAAGGAAGTACTCAGATATGTTAAATGTCTTACCTGCCTACATGCTTATAAGCTGGAGGCCTACATTACAACCGAGCTGTCACTTTTGGTGTAGGCAACTTCACTGGATGAAAACACTGTTTTTTCATTTTCTCTTAATTGTTGCCAAAGGAATAGTATTGCATTCCCTGATCTACTTTTATGAAATACAAAACAAGAGTTTGCATTGCTAGAGTGCACATGAAGCTAAATTGAAAATAGTAGCTGGGCTTAAACTTCAGGAGAAGGAAACAGGACTATAAAGCAAGTTAAAACAGTTAGGGTACAGCAAAATATTTTCTGTTACATAGTGCATACATTGTGCTCACATTAACTTTGGTAGTATCTAAAGGTACTGTAGAAGTGGGAAGTGGCTTATATTTCTTTCAGAAATGACACTGAAAAAGTAGGTTTTGACAGCAAAACCTCTCCCTGTTATTGACTACATTTGTTATCTACTAATGTAATATATATGCCATGACAGTACTGTGATTCCACGTGGAGAATTTGCATAGCAAAAATACCATAAGCAGATATCATAGCAGGCAAAAAATCTTTGCCATAATCAGCAAATATTAAGGGAAGGCACAAGATTTCTGACAGCATTCAAAAGGTAGACAAACATTTACTTTCTAGAGCTTACCTCTGAATTCTTGATATTTTGCTCAGGCAGTTAAATACTTCAATGAAAATGCTGCATAAATATAGATAAATATCCACTATATTTTAATATTAATCAAAAAACATAGCAATACTGTATTCAAAATTTTAGTATGCTGCTGTTACACTAGTTCAACAAGAATCAGTTTTTCATCTTCAGACAGTATCATGCTATGGTCCTTTGATATGACCAAAATGAAATCATCATCATTTAGGTGTTACCCTATTAAAACACAACAGGGAGATTTTTTTATCCTTCTGTTACAATTTACATTCTCTGCACTGTGGGAACAACTTCACTTATTAACTGTAGTTGCTCAAACACAATGAACCCTCTTTAATCCTATCAACATTTTGTCAAAAGAGCATCAGTTTGTACTCTGGCCAGACATCACTGAGAAAACTAATGGTCAAATGGAATGGCAACCAAGAAAGCCCATGTCTGCTTACACTTCCAGTGACATAAAATAGGAGTGAACCTTGTACGTTAAAAAGAATTATCATTGCCTGAAGTGGGCTTAAGCAAAGAAAAACCATATACTATAATAGAGAATAATTAAATATGGTTAAGGAAATATTGAAAAGAATACAGTCTGAAAGAAAGGCCAGTGTATTAAAAATCTTAATGCTGATTACAATGACAAATACTTTGAAAATATTTAAATATATTTTCTTTTGCATTAATACTAATTGATATGTAAAAGCCAGAGTTATTCTGGATGAAAAGTGATGCTTCCAGAAGAACAATGATACCTTTTGTCAAGATGTATTGGCTGAAGGGCTGGTATTGTGTCCTAACATTCAGCCTATAAAGCAATTTGGTCTTAGTATGCACTTCTATAGCCATTTACCTCTGTGCCAACTGGATATGAAGCACTGACATACAAAGCACTGTCATACTGATTTCATAATGACTTAAACTCACTTTGCATGAGCATAAATGCACAAAGATAGAAAGCTGGGAGATTCAGATCCTGGCTGTGGAGATTATGATCAAAGCAGGATGGAAGCATCTCCTGCTGCCCTTTATTAGGAACAGATACTTCCACACATGGAACCTTTTGGACAATTTACTGAAAGGAAATAGATCAGCCGAGTAAAGGTCTGATTTACATTAGTTTTATACTATACAGAGGACATGAATAATCTGGCCTTCAATATTGTACAAACAGCTTCTTTTACAACCTATTTTTGAAAGTTAATCTTGTTCAAATAGAGAGTTCTTGTATGTGTGGAATGTTGAGAATGAAGGCTTTCTCATCACCTCTGCTGTCATCAGTATGTCAGCCCTAATTACTGTGCAGGGCTGTTACTTGAGAACTCCTCCCTACCCCCTCAACGGGTTAGTTTTCACCCAGGCTATGGGACACACAGGAGGGGGAGGCCGAGTGGCCAGCGGATCAGGATTGCTTTTTCCAGTAACAGCCCTCCAGCCAGATCAGTTTAAGCAGACCATGAAACTGGACCCTGAGGTAGTTAGCTTTGAATTCTGCCAGGGGAATCTCTAACATGTTTTCTCCAAAGTAATAAAGCCATCCTGCATTTTTTACATTATAAAAAGATACTTTAAAAAAATAATTTCAATGTGGCTGCGAAAATTTCCTGAAGTTAATAGTTGAACCGTGCATACTTTTAAAGCAGCAGTTGCCTCAGATCATTAGGTTTTCAATAAAATCTGAATCTAAATTGAAAAGCTAAGTAAAAAATAAAAATAAATGCATTCAATTAATATTAAGGTTATACTCTTCTTGCCCTCTGAAATGCTATTCACTATCATATATCTCTCATTATTCTTTCCTTATAACATATTTATTTCTTAAGGAGATTTACACTTGTTTGGGGTTGCTATTTTGTAGCACTTTTTGTTAAGCCAATGTAGCACCTTTGAAAGTAACAGTGGTAAAACATAATACACATATGTATAACATAATATCAAATAATATGTCATTACCTCAATAATTTTGAACTAAATAAATATTACAGAAAGAAAGAGCTTCATATCCTTCCTCCCTCCCCCCTTTCCTTGAAAAGGCAAATCTTTTTCTTTCCCTCCTTTCTTCTTCAATTCAGCATTTGCTGTGCATTAGTCACAAAGTAAAAGTTCAGTTCTCCCTACACTTTGAAAAATTCAGATTTGGATCCAAATCCAAATGTTAGGTTCCCAGCTCAGACCATATCAGTTTATTTTGTATTATCTGGGACATATCTTCAAAAAGAAGTCTGAAATGTATGAAAGAATATTTTTACCTTCCCCCCCCCCCCCCGCCTTCATCTTCATATAAAGGAATTTTCTATCTATCAGTAGGTTCCTTAATGCTAGAATTATGCCTAAGACAGATTCCACTATGTTTTATATACACAACCAGTAAAATACTTTTTCTAATTCTATATATAATTGATGGATTTTAATAATGATCTTCTCAAAACCAACAAATCTTTTTTTTTTTCCCTTTAAATGAAAGTTTTCTCCTTCCATAGGCTTTTTTCCCACCAAAATATTCACCTAAGTCTCTAAATCCCACTACTACATTTCCTATTCACAATATGAGATGTTCACAAGAGGCATGTGAACAAGAGGCCCACATTCACATTCATTGTCCAGCTGCTTCATTTAGCTAACCTCTCCTTTCCAGATGATATGTAGGTCAGAATTCTAATGTGAGTGCTTGAATTTCTGACTTATCATACACTTTTTTAGTTTAAATATGAAGCCTTTTTCCATCAGAAGTGCAAACTATATTAAGAACTAAACCAATAAAAAGAATTGTCACTCCTGTGCTCTATGAAGAATAATTCTCAGCACCATTTCATCCTATACTAGTAAGAAATCAAGCAATGTGGACAGGTACTGTGAAATTACATACTAAATTTGTTTTTTAAGGGGATCATGAAGCTTAGGGGACTGATTTAATGTGCTTGATTACTGATTCAAATCTAAACACAATCAGCATAGATGAGAGATATTGTATATCAAACATAATTCTGCCAATGTGGAGCAGAAGAGGTAAAAAAAGATACAAGATCTTCAACAGTTTTGCTAGTTGTACATGTAAAGTATATCATTATTTGTAGTAGGAGGGACTAGGCTTAATTTCGGAGTTTCTTTGTTCCTACAATTTTATCAGTAACACAGAAATACAAACTTCAAATATTCCTGAAAATTCAAATGCTGATTCACAATTCAATCTCAGAAGCATTTGTGATTACAAACAAATGCTTGTTCTTAAACTCAGTCAGAACTGAGCACAGAATGCAATTATGCTTAATAGTGAAAGAACAGAAGTAAATTTCACCTGCACAGGGAGACTGGTGAAAGAATAGAAACACAGAATATGAATACCTATATATTCCACTAATTCAATACATAGATCTTCAGTTTTAAAAAGTAATATTAAAAAAGTCACATTTAGGAAGATATAGCTATCATGCTTCATTTACTGCTTGTGGTAAGGAGCTGCTGTACTCCCTTTCTACACAGAGAGGATTCAAAGAATACACTTAGTAATAAAAAGCCCACACAAATGAGGTGCTTGTTAGCTGTTGCTTTGTGAGTCTGGTTTGTCTTTAAGAAGAATCTATGTTATATATGTCAGAAGAATTTCAGTTTCTATCATACCCCTTATAATCAGGTCTGATCTAGCTGAGAATTTCTCACCCGTGACCTCTTCTGTCTGATGGGAAGGCTCACTGCTCTCAGGCTAACAGAAAACTCAAACTCATTCTCTAAAAGCTTATACCGAGCTTTAGCCTTCTCCCTATTAGCCTTCTCCCTATTCTGGAGTTCATTAGTTATTAGGTTTTTTGCCTCCAGGACCATCACTTCATATTAGACTGAAGACAGAAACCCAGGAAACTCATACCCATCTCCTTCTGCCACAAAGAGAGTTACACAGTATAGTCTAGCATGGTATAGCATACTGTCCCTGTCTATCCTTCACTACTTCCTTAAATTCTAACATCTCCATATGTACTTTTTCTACATAGCATTCTTTTATCACAGGTTCAACACTGCTAAGTTACGACCCATAACCACCTACTATTGCTGTTTTGATTAGGCCACAATCTTTTAAAACATCTGGTTTTAATTGACTCCTGAAGAAAGGAAGTGCTTCTTTAGTACTGCTCTGATTGCTATTCTGTTCTTTTTTTCTTTTTACCAAACGGGATCTATGGTTATAGAGATTATGGTTACAGGTTAAAAAGACTTGAGACCTGTACTATGATGTTCTTAGTTTGTAATGGTGGGGAGGACTGTTAAAGTTACAACTTGACTGGCATGGTAGAATTAGTTGGGGATATTCTAAGATAAAAAGTTGGAGGGTGGTATCTGTCTTGGTTTTTCCCCTACATCTTAAATTACTTGAGCCAAAAGATGCCCTTACAGATTGACATGTTAGGGGAAAACTCCTCTTCCTAGTAGCCTGGGAGTTAGGACAGTAAATAAAGATATGGACAAGGATGTAAATTCTAGCTCAAAATAGGGAATAGTGAAGTCTTAAATCTGGGTCTTTTGTGTTTTCTAAGAGTATCCTTAACTCTAGATTATCTGAGTGCTTATTATTGTATTCCTAATTAACTCTTTAACCAGACTTGGGTTTTATCTTCAGGCAGAATAGGAACATGCTTGAATTTTCAAATAAATTTTGCAGGGTGTAAAATCTACTTAATACTAACACTATGTTTATTATCATTGCTGAGCTATGTATGTTATAAATGTATTAACCTCATGTCACCTTTAGGTTTCTTGTCTTTACCTTTGTTATGCTGGCACGCACAGTGTATGGCAATAACCAATTTCAAACACAGATAGAACTTCTACAGGTGGTACATACCCTTCTCTAGTCAGGCTTCCATTCTATCAAATGAATTCAAGTTAAATTGATTTCAGTTTCTCAGGCGATGAATTTAAGCTTGAATGTATTCAAGTTTGTTCAAAGATTATCTACAATTAGAAGAATGGGTGACTGAGACATTTGTACATGGTCGCACTACTTGCTTTAAAGCTTTCACTGGGACAAGAAGAGATTTTTGGTCACTTCACATAATTCATGACCTGCTCTCAAACACAGACTTATCTTCTGTTATAAAGGATGGTAAAGGTATGAAATGTCCCTATGCTTTATTTATAAAACATTCTATTTCCAGAAAGTTATTTATATTGTTTCATAGTTTTGTAGCATTTTTTCAAAAGAATGTCATACCTGTGTTCACAGAGAATAATAAATCACAGGTTCTTGCAGGTTTTTTTTATTTTTAATAATAACATTTCTGTTGCCTCTTAGCTCCATAAATTAACTTGGAGTAACAGTTTGATGTGGAAAACAGCAAAATGAGCTAATCCTTCTTTGGTTGGGTTTTTGGTTTGTTTTCTTTTTCTTTTTTTTTTCTTTTTTTTTTTTTTTTTCCCTATTTATGCTTTCTCATTTCTCTGGATCCCAGACTGAATAATAAAACTTCTGAATGTCTTATCACCATGCTGCCATTTCATCCTAGAGAAAATGCTCTGAGAACGTAGGTCAGTGGAAACATAGGAACTATTTTTTTCCTTGGGAAGCCTATAGGTATAATGATCTTCTTGTTGACCCTGTATCTTGCTTCCACATCTAGCTGAAACACTCAGCACTGTGAGAAGAATCCTGAAACCACAAGTATCAGCCTCAACTACTGAAAATATTTTTTTCCTTTAATTTCTGGGGAAGAGTCCTTTTCCCATCCAAATTTCTATTTTCAACTCTTAGTATGAGAACAGTATCACACAAGGAAGATTTTTTTGAAATTCAGCATGGTGATTGACAAAAGTGATTTCTTTTTAGACAGTTTATCTGTCTAGTGGAGATGACTTTTAAAGTGGAAAACTGCTTAAAAAATGCTAGACGATGTCTGACAATAAAAAATAATCAGCTGTGGGTGAAAATAGTGATTTTATTTCCTCTGATATATTGCTTCCTGTATGAAAACACTCCAATTTAAGGAAAAAAAAACCTTGGGGAAAAAGCTACCTGCATGTTATTTCTGATCAAAAAGACTGTGCATATAATACGTTTCCTGTTTGACAGCATACCTTGCTTCCAGAATTATTGGGATTAATATTCACAGCCCAGGACAGAGGTTTTCCTAGTGTCCAGTGGAACTTTAGGCTCACACTGTTTCCAACACTTGTTTTCTGCTTGGATCACACACTCCTGAGTAGGTTCCAAATGAGTTCTCTCCCTGCAGCTACATTCAATGAGAACTACTACTTAGTGGATGTCATATTTTCAACTCAAAGAGAAATTCCTCTTTGTCAAAAATAAACCCTAGCAGAGGAAAACTGGCAATAATTTAGTAAAGGAAAGGCCTTTTGGCATCAAGACACTGCTGCATGTATACTAAGAGAATGATTCAAAAAAATACCTGGAATATAGATGCCCTTTTCAGTATATGATATCAGCATACTGGAAATACTGGGATTATGTGTAAACAACTTAGCAGGCTGGCATCAAAGGAGAGAAATACTGCTGAGATTCATGCTTTCACGTGTGTTTATGTGTCAGGGCATAGCATAGCTGGCACTGGTGCTCGTGCAAGCAATGCAACACAGGACCACTACTGCTGAAACTGCCTTTCCTGATCAGAATCTGTGTCCAGGGCCTTAGTAAGCTGTGGACTCTGATGCAATTACACTTGATAACTTCACCCTGCTTATGTTTATCTTTGATCTTTATATAAACAGTCCCTTGACATTTGTTCATGTTGTGCAGTACTTCGATCCATGAATAAAATCACTCAAAACTACTAGTGCAGCACGCTATGGCTCAACATTTATAAAAGTAAAATCTTGACATAAACTGTTTTCACAAACTTATGTTCATTTCGGACAACAGTCATGCCTTGCTGTTTTTCTGGCAAGCTGCTTTGAGTTAGAACAGAATTGGAATGGTAATTGTAATGAAACAAAAAGAGAAGTACAATACAGTTGATTTTCCAAGTAAAAGTATTACAGACAAATGATAAACTAATTTTGTGCAGAATCAGTCCCCTTTTATTTATTTATCTAATTATTTACTTTAAAGATACCTGACTTTGGGCTAATACTATAATCTCAGAAGAACCATCATCCTGTAAATAATTTTGATTAAGCTGTGCATTACTGAGAGCAGGGGGAGGTTAAGTGGAAGACCTCTCAATCTGAATTCCGCATATGCTATAAAATATGATCTAAAATAATATAATGTGATTCAGAGCACTAGAGCTCTGTTCAATATCTTCTGTTGCCACTATCCTTTTCTTTTTAATACCCTTAAGAATCTTCACACAGTGAAAAAGGAGATGTTTTTAAGCTTCTGAATATAAACAGTTTCTTAAGGGATTTCCCATTTTACAGAGCAGGAGACATAGCTGTGTAGGACAAAGACTGTAAATGCCTACGTAATTCTAGAATAAGTGGAACAGAGTCCAGAAGGAACTCGTGTATATTGTACATTAGTATGTTCTCAAACTCACTCTTTACCTCAAAGGAATAAATACTTTGTATAAAAGTGATGTAAATGTAAATGTTACAGAGAAAATGTGAAAAGTTAGTGGGAAAACACTGTTAAAAGATTTTTTTCTCATTTCATATTGATGCCACATTTGTTCACAAGTTATTTTGTTAATAGTCAGCCAGCCACAAGAGTCATTTGTTCTGAATGCCTCACTTGATATTAGGATACTGTATGTATACTTTCTTATATTTGCTCAAAAATTGCTATTGTGAAACAACTGTGCAACTCGAAGATGACCAGAAGTTACTGTCATTTACATTCTATAATCAGGAAAGCTGTTGAATGGTATCAGAGGAGTTAGCTGCTGATTCTTCATTTCCCCATCATTTGATTATGCTTCTACTTATCATTTCACAAATTTCCTTTAAATGAAACTAATGCCAAGTGGAGGTGATGCTGAAGAGCATTTCTGTAACTACTTAAAACAGACTTTTACAATATATTGAGTATATAAGTGTAGCTTGGAGTGAATGCATTATGGAGTAAGAAATACCATCAAATTGCAATATACACAATATATTTGCGTTATTTGCTCATGATATATATTTGCAGGGACTAGCTATATGCCTACGTACAGTACTGAAGTACTAACATTAAAATTAGCAATAGAAAAAATTGGGTTGTAAACTTAGATTCTTCTCATTTTAGATCTCACCTACATTTTCTATGTTCTGTTGAGTATCTACTTGGAACTTTCAAGCATTTGTTTCCTTTGAAAATCAGGATTAGACAGCTTTCTAACAAATACATTATCCCCATCAAACTGGGGAATTTGCATATGCCATGTAGGAAGTACTGATTTGAGATTGAACTAATGATCACCGTCATCAGGTCTTCAGGCCTTAAAATGTATGAACTGATGAAAAGTGTGCTATATACAGGTTAATCTTCTGTCTGCTTTGGAATTTAAATTTTACTTAGTTATTGCTAAAGCTCTCTTTGGTCTCTCACATTCAATGTTTTTCTCATCTTGTGCTATGAACAAATTTTCCTTCATTCAAAATTATCTTCATTCTTTGTTTTTAATTTTAAAATTCAGTCTTATTTCTACCTAGTCAGTAATTTCTGACAGATAGCTAACTATCTTTACACCTCATGAAAAATGCCATGTTATTTTGTCTTCAAACTCAAATAAGCAAATTGCATGTGAATACTACAAGCATTCCTACAATGCAGAAAAATATTACCAGACCTTACTAAACTTAAAGAAGTAGCAAAGTGCTTGAATCTTCTGAATTCCGTGCCATTTTCAAAATGTCTTGCTCAATGTTTAAGATATATCGGAATTTAGATGTAGTCAAATATATTTTAATCACATCAATCAAATGACAATTTGATTAAATTACTATGTGTCACAAAAAATGTTTTATATTAATGTCATAAAAATGGTTTGCTGAATGACTATATGAAGGAGCTGCCACTTGAATCATAGCAGAACTGGAAGTTTGAGAATCAAATAGCTAAGAATAACACTGCTCCATTTTCAACATACTAAAAGCTTTTTACTCAGTGGGAAACTAAGTTATTAGAAAGGGCAGTCTAAAAATGTACTGCTAGGAGATTTGGGAGTAGTAGTCCTTGAAGTGAAGATTTAGTATTGTAGATTTTACAATTTATCCATTTTTGGTGGTTGTGATGTATGAGTCACAGGGGTAATAAACTTCAAATAGGTTGAAGTAAAGTTAAGTACTTCCCAGTATCTTCTATTAATTATCTGTGGAATAGAAGAAAAGAAATTAATGCAGAGACATAAGCTCATCTCGGAACAAAAGGGGAATACATTCTTATTGTGATGAAGGCTGAGTGATCAAGAAATATTTAATGTCTATAGATTACTTAAAATATTTCATTTTTTATCATTTTTTAATTTAAATGAGGAATATAATAAAAAATGAAGGATGGCAGACTACGAATACTGTAAACAGAATTATTGAAAGTGCTCTGCTCTTCCCTATGCAAAAGCTGTAGGTCAATCCTAGCTAGCAGGCTTACCCGCTGCAGTTGTTTCAAGACTATTTCATGCTTTTTGTTCTTTTAACCACAGAGTTCTTCTGAGAAGACAGTAGAGTGAGAGAAAATTCGTCATGTATATGATGGCTCTGTGATTTAGCAGGCAGTTGATATGCCATTGCTCAAGGGTATGTCTAAGCCTTTCTCTTGGCTATTCCAAAGCTAGCTGACCAAGATGATATGTGTTTATAGTCTAATATAGAAAGAAAGGGTAAAAAAAAACCCCTCCACTCCCCACACATTCCAACATCCTTCCTAACTCTTAAAGACTGATTTCTTCATTTCCTGATGATTTGGCACTCTGAGGATTGGAGGATTCTTTTCCTAAAGAAGGAAGGAATTTTCTATGTGCACAGCACAAGCAACAGATTATAAACTTCAGGGACTAACTGCTGATTTCAGGTGACTGTAATAGATGGAATCAAAACCATATTCAATTTTACAGCCCATTAATACCTCCAAGTGCAACATCCACATTTAGGTTAATCAAAAAAACCCCAGAAAACACATTTAATTCTCATGAAAAAATATGGTGTTTGTTCACACAAGTGTTGCCTGTGAATATTTAATGTCAGCTCAAAGTTTGGCTCTGTAACTTCTTATTCTTCAACTCATCAGCATAGCTAAAACCTCTAGACCTATGTCCCTTTGATCATTTCATACTTGGACACTGTCCAACACATTAACTTTCATCTAAAGCTTACAGCTTCTTGGCAGCAGTAACACTATTTACTTCAAACTTGCAGAGGCTTCAAGAACTGATGATAAACCAGTATGTTTTCATATTTTCTGTCATTGGAAACAGTAAAATCCTTTTCTCTTTTCTCACTGTATGAGGATCCTGTATTAGGATCCTCACCTTAGTATCCATCACGTAATATCAAGAATCAATGCATTTGATAAGCAAACATACAAAGGAAGTTGACATCATTGATCTTTTACCCACCTTGAAGAGAAAACACCAAGTGTGACATTGTTTTTGTGACTAGAAAATGTCTCTGATGAATAGCAATTATCTGAGAAATACAATCAATCGATTACTTCAGTTTCAATGTGTGTACTATGTATTTTAAGCTTAGTATCCACTCTTGCCATGAAATGAATACAATAGTTTTTAATCTATTTCAGTGAAAGTAGAAACATTTCTTTAACTAGATCCTACAATGAATGCTAGATTGACCTAATAAAGTATAAATGTCCAGTTCTAAGATTTTTTAAAAAATTGCTCATGCTTTTTTTCCCCGCCAACCCTCATCTGAAAGTCAGTCTGAATCCTTATATGGATACAAACAATTAACACACTCCATACTTTCATACAGAGTTCTGGTTCAGCTAAGCACTCAGTCTAGTTTGCACTGTTCTTACATCTTCTGGATCAGTCTTCCACATCCCTAGCTAATTATCAACATCATCTCTACAGATAATCTTGTCAGAGGATGACTGAGTCAGAATATAATCTTTTTAGGGGATAATCTTACCACAGGATCATCTTGTCTCAAGACAATTGCATTACAAGACTCAGAGCATCAGTAACTCCCAAGAATATGGTACATTTTCAGAAGCAGTAATATATAGTCTTAAGTTGAAAAGACATACTAAACTATATGATATTATTCAGCATAGCAGTGGAAATCAATGTAGTACACTTCTATGTCTCTGCAAAACATCCTACACAAAAAACTTTATGTAAGAGGACTCTCATTAACAGCTTTTTTGATAGTACATTACAGAGAAATAGTCTTAAGTTCTCTCATTATAGTTTTTAATACTTGGCATTAAAAGCTTCTCCTAGATGAGATTCCACAGGCATTACTTTGCATTAGCAGTTTCTATTAGTTGACATTGCACAAGACTATAACAAATCGTAAGTCTCACAGCATTGTTCTTAGGTAAGACTACAGAATCCTCCATTTTTACAGGTGGATTAAGACTTAACTGATGCATCACTAATGACTCACAGTAATTCCCACAAATACTACAGCCCCTTCAGATGTTAATGAAGATCTAGTAATTTTCAGTGCCTCTATTAGTCTGTCAAAATGGAACAGTAGTAGTAGTAATGGAATTAGAATTTAGGAATTATGAGGCCCTGTCCATTTTGATATACTCCAAAGCACAGAGCCAACAAGATCACACTCAAAACCTTCCTTTTTCTAGACAGAGACTTATTAACTTCACATTCTTTCCTGACTTGACCTGTCTGTGCTGTTTTACTACATATTCCATAGGTTTGTGTCCACCTAGTTATGAAGGGTGGAAGTTTCATTACTTCAAAAAACATTGACGATAGTTGTTTTCCCCCTACTTTGACAATGAGTCTCTACATGAATAACAGTTAATTTCTGGAACAAGTACAACAAAGTTAGAAATGGCAGTACTCATTTATGTTAAACTGAAATGATCCTACTCAAAAGCTACGTCCTCAGACTACACAGTATTACTTTTGCAAGTACCTACTGAAATCAATTATGATTATGACACCACTCGGGTAATCCTACACATATTTCCTGAGATACTGTTATTCTGGCCAGTTGGTTAATATTAGTTCCCTCATACTAGGCAGGAATGTCAGATGTTAACTGCTAGTGCACCTTCACATCAGCTCTGAGCCTAGCTTTTAAATGTTTTTCTGGTTTTCTAGTTTTATTTAGCAACATTTTATATCAACTACACTTTCTTTACATTTATTTTTATGGGTGGTTAGACACACAGCCTTATCCTTCTTCATTTTAACCAGTTTCTACTGTTTCCTGTTTCCTAATTTTTATTTCAACTAGCCAGCAGCATGTCTGTTGTGGTGTGCCTTTACTAATTGATGCTCTTAATTTTTACCACAGCCTTTGCCTGTTTTATGCCAGCTGCCTACTTTCAATTTATTTGGAGACATTCTTTATTCTTTTTCCTCCTGACCTTCATGACCCTATTTGTACTACCGCAAAAAGGAGGAAGATTGTCTAACATCCATGAATCACCTCAACTTGATATTTTCAGGGAGTACGCTGTTTAAAACCTCAGGTGGCAATACTCAGCTTTCAGAATTGACTACATGTTTCTTCTGTCTTTCTCCTTACATATAGAAAACACCATGTTACTACATTACTAGTCTTCATAACTTATGTAATTTATTGTCCTGTGTTACACAGTACATTTCTGTATAATATTATAAATTATTATCAAAACTTCCAACTTTTATTCTGAGTAACAGTCTATCCCAAACAGCTTTAAAAATTAATCTGGGAAGAAAAACAGTGCCATCACAAACCTCAAAGGTACTAATGAAAATCTGAAAGACAGAATATTTAAATATCATTTGCACTTACTTGGAAAACCACTGCCTTCAAAGCAGGGTTAGCATGTTTTAGTTATTGAATGAAGAGGATTACCTTCTTGTTTTAGAATCAAACGTTGAAGAAGAAAACATGGAATTCCCTTCATACAAAGACAGAAAAATATATTAAGATTGGGATGCAGTTTCACAGTATGTTGTAACTGTTCTAAAGCAGACAACTGTATGAAGAGGTAGTTTTGTTCCTCTTCCACTCCCAGCCATGCATCCTACCTTACTCCTGGTGTCACTTCTAGCAACTACATAGTTTACAATGACTTGGTTCAGACTTTTTCGTTTCCACACAAGCTAATCCTATGTATCCTATAGTCATATAATCATTAGATCTGTTTCAGAAGTGGAGGCAGGAAGGTGTGATTATTTGTGGGAGAAAAGATCACCTCTGTAAATAAGACATCTTTATTTTTCATTCTGTATGTGTCAGATACGACCTTTGTTTGCAGGGAGCAGGTTTTGCTTTTTATGAAATAGTAAGACCTTTCTCCATAAAACTTCAGATCTCTAATTAAATGCAATGGCAGTAACATAATTACATTACTGTCTGACAGGTTTTTTTAATATGAATTCATTTAGTCTGCATTTCACCAATAGTAATTTTGCATTACCAACAGACTGTTTCTGTGCATGATTAGCTGCTGTTAGTCAGACTTCCTTTCACATATCGATAATTTATCAATAATGTTAACATACCTACCTAAGACACTTGGAACGTATTCATGTTCCAGAGTGAGGGAGGTGTCTGGCTAAAAAGTTACTATCTGTTGATATATAAGAGTATATATTTTTATATATAATGAGTTAAACATTTTTGTTATCTCACAATGGAAAGAGCCTGCGCCAAACTACTTCCTTGTTCTGAAGAATCTTCGAGATAATTTCTGAATAGACCTATAGTCAGAAGTATAAAGCCTCAACTTGCACTAACTGCAACTGGACTTTCAGATGTCCCAGTACCCTGCAAATCAAATATAATGAAAAATTAGAGTTTACAGTTACAAAAGTAAAATTTCTAACAAGTCTGTTCTCCATGCTTCATAGCGCAGTCCACAGAAAATCATAGCTCTGCAGAGGATTCCTATAATACACAGTCCCCCAAAATTCCAGAGTTTGTTGGACAGTCTCCTTTCTCGTCGTGCTCCCTTTCAGACAGAGGGGTTTCCACAGGCATCTTCTCCCTATTGTTATGTTACCATATTTCTTTCCATTTCTCAAAATACCACTGTATACATCTCTAAGTGCTATATTAGAATACAGGTAATTCCTAGAGATATTCCTACTAGAAAGAGAAGACAGTATCAGATGAGTCTTTATGGGCCAATAGCACTGAATAACATATTTACACGAAACAAAACATGCTCTTAATTTCAGTTCAGCCTTTTGGATGTTGTTCGTCTATGTACACAGCTGAAAATTCTTCTGGTGTTTTTTCAATGGAAAGAAAAAAAAAGTGTTTTCTGGTGGTTTCACGTATGACCTAAGTGCTTTCAAATTATATCCTTTTAATATAAAAATAGGAGCTCTGAACCTGTATTTCTTTACTAGAAAATATAATGTTCATTAATTTCCTATGGCTTTACTATCTTTTCCAACTTTAATGCAAAGTTCATTCTGCATTCTTTACTAGCTTTTATGTATGTTAACCAATTTAAATGAGAAGTTGTGAAATGTAGAATAGGAAATATTTTAAATAAAAGTTTGTTATGACAACTCCAACACACTGAAAAAACCACACCGAACACACAACCAAAAACACACTGAACACTTGAAGAACTAAAGTGTTAAAAATCATAGTACTTGGAGATATTTAGCAAAACTTTCAAGATCAACAACTCTGCTTTACAAAACCTTTAAGTGCTTATTAATTTAAGCAGATTTCATAGAATTTCTTTGATCACATTTTTTACAATAAAGCTTTTGCAAAGTGAGTATGCATCCTAATTGTTTATTTACACAATATTAATATTCAGGCAGAGGATCATGGAAGCACAGTTAATTAAATATAAATTAATGTGGCGGAATATTTAATTATCTATTCTACACCTCACAACTAATGATTATGTAAATGCCTTGCATTTAATCTTGTTCCCAGGAAATTAACTTAATGGCCTTCAACAAATGAACATTTTGTATGCATTGCAGGACACTTTATCTAAATTTTAACAGCATGATATTAGTTTCAGATAATAACATGATTACACAATTTAAAATGTAAATGTATACAATACTTTTGTTTTCTTGATTTTACCATGGAATATAAGACTATCTATATGATTGTAGCTCTGAAGTTCTGTGGTCTAGGTTTTGGCCAACATCTATTTTTCCGGTTTTGCTTTCAGCACATTTGTAATGGTCTCTTTCACTCAAACACAGACTATTCCTGGAGAGGAGAACTGGCGTGCTGGCTTTCCCAGCTACATAACATGAACAAGAGCGATACAAAAGATATATGGAAATGGCTTACTGTAACACAGAACTCCTGCTAAATTGCCCAAACCCAGGTCCAGTAATGAACATTGAAAGTTATCCATAACAGAGATTTTGCTCTGTTGACTTCAGAAAGCCTGTACCTTTCTGTATATAAGGAGAATATATATGTGTGTTTCCGGTAAATAGTTAAAGCAGTATTTACATAGAAAATCTTCCATAAAAGAAACACTTTAATAGCTACACACAGAAAATCTAACACTGCAAGGCAGTCTTTCCATCCTCCAGTTTTTTTACTTGTAGAGGTATTAGGCATTCCTGCATGCTTTAGCTTTGGAACCCAGAATACTTTTGACTGATCTCAGACTGAGGTTATGTAATTATAATAATATCCTTACCCATCACTAAAGTACATACCAGATATAGATCTAATGTGCCTGGAAAGAAAAGTTTTCTTACAACTAACCAGTATAATTAATATGCAGTCCAATTTAGGATTAATCTAGAAGAGTTATGCTTCTCAAACCAAGAAGAGAGAGGGTTATCCGGGTCTTATGCACGACCAAAAAACGGACTGATGATTATTACTTATTTGTCTATAGGCCTAGGAATGCCTGTGCAGACTGTCAAACACTGGGTATCCTTATTACTCACTCTTCTGTTTTTGCAGAACGATTACTGCTGGAAAAAGCTGAAGTCCTATATCTTCCATCAAGTCAGTGGAAGCCAACGGGAAATGATCTGAAATCAAAGCAAAGGAGTAACAATGAGATCTCATGTTACATTTTATAGCTTTAGAGCATTTTACATACTTTACAAAAGCAACACAACACTAAGTTATACAGCTAGGTAAATTTTACCAAGTATTGGTAAATGGTATTTAGAAAAAAACCTGAGACACTATTCAAATAATAGTTTCAGCCAAAAATATATTATCAAATTTTTCAAAACTTATTATGTCTTTTTTATATTATTTAAATTGTTTCATTTGCAAAATAAGGAAGAGCAAGAAGGCTTAAGAAGATACAATCTCTGTTCCGCTTATAAAGAATGGGAGAAAAAGAAATCTGTAGCTCTGACCAGGTACATTCAAATGAATTATACATTTGCTTATCCATAATGCTGCATTTGTTAATCATCATTGTAACTGAACTCAAGAAAAAGGGCATGGAAATTTTACAGAAAAAAAATCTTTGAGTAATTTACCCATCCTGACTGCAAGGGCAATAGATTTTAGTTTCAAGAGATTCAGCTTAAAAAAAGAGCAATAGGAGGCTCCATTTTAAAGAATAAATTCTACCCCAAATTCTGTTTTGCTCTGGATTTCTAACCTGGGATTTCTATATTGACTATGTCTTTGGGATTGCCTTCATGGTATGTCTGAGAAGACTAATTTTGACAGCCCATAACTGGACTTCAGAATGGGGTCTCAGAAGATCAGGAGTAGCAGAACCAATGTCTAATAAATGAAAGGGCAATTATACTTCTGACTGGATGCCGGTGGCAGTTGCCTTCATTATATTGCAAGAGAGAGGCAAAGGACAGCCATTGTAATATCACAAAATACAACTGGAACTGTGAAATGAGTGAAATTTAGCACTACTTGGAGTGATACATAGCACAGAGTTTCAGCCAGCCAGCCAATTCACATACTGAAGATCTGTTCATGGTCCTTCTAGAATCTGCTGCTTTATCTCGCACATCCATGTATATAACTTTAAGGTCCCTTGAGATTATGAAAGGAAGAAAAGGAAAAAAAGGAAAAGGAAAGAACTGCAATTACCTGCAAGTATACAGCTATGTAATATATATGCAATTAGATAACTCTGCACAAAGTTAGATCTTTGAATTCTAAGACATATTGTATCTAAAATCTTGGATGCTCAAGGTATCTTTCCCATTATTAAAGCACAGTACATGTTAAAATGTTTTGTGCTTTAGGTTCATAAGAGGTACATATTCATCATCATTCCTCATCATAACTGTCATCCAAAAATCAGTTGAATAATCACAGTGAAGTGCACCCATAAAAGTGAGTTGATCAAATTAAAATTAATTAGTTGACATTGTATTCATTTAGGATGATCTTTTCCAATCATCTTCTGCAGGGTTATATTCATGTCTCTCCAATAATTTTTTTGCCTCTGCAAAGGAAATGAGTGATGTTACACTTGGTACGTAATGTTCAGAATATGACGTGGGTTTTTGTATCTCATTTATCTTGCTGGTTACTACCGATTCATCTACCTTTCATTGTGTAAAAATCCTTTGTTTTATGTTTCCTTTCTTGTTTCTTGTTGTTTTAATTTAATTATTAACATTTAGTTTATTCTTTTTCAGGGTGAGAAATAAGTAAACCAGGAATTTAATCCTGCAAGGAGATGGAAAATTGTTGGAGGAGCTTAGCATTCAGCGGACGTTGATCACATTCAATAATTACACAGAATGCTCAATACCTTCTAGGACCAGTTGTCCATGCTCTACAAAATACTTATTGAACTGTAGCTGAATCACAACTCCCAATCTGAAGCAGGCTTTATAAACTTTCCATGCCTCTTACTATTAGGTTAATGTATTCTTCAGAACACGACCAATTTATGTTGAACATTCCGCTTCCTCTTCCTTTTTCCTTCATCTCTGCTGTCTCCTCCTTAAAACTCTTCCTGATCTCCTTTCCCAGACCTTCACCCTGCCCTTCTTTTTATACTTATTCAGTGGAAAAAACCTGAGAACTAGGAAAGTAGCAGTAGCCATAAAGTTTTTTTGGGAAGGTATGTGGAGAGATAGTTCTCAGGCTAGAGTGCTGGGGAGGGCCAGTAAGGGGAGTTAATGCTTTGCATCCCCTTTCCTACTGCCAGGCTCCCTCTGAATCAAAATGATTGTTTGCATTAACACATTTAGGAGAAATTAATTTCCTCTAACTAAGAGGACACGGGAGAGCGATCCAGTTACCATCGTATGTGGTTATCATCTTCGACATCTTAGATGAAATGATCTGGCTATTTTCAGCTAAATCAGCTAAGGGCAGAATTCAACATCAGATCAGAACTCACACTGTGGCATCCATACTGAGACACATTAATAGGTCTACCTGTTAGGTAGAGTGTGCACTTTTCTTTCTTTGAATGACGTAGGTGCGTATTCTGCCATTTCTCCTGCTTACCATTCTTACAGCCTGGGCTCTCTTTTCCTGACACCAAGCATCTTTAGAAACCAGATTAAATAGGATTTAGCCCAGAATCACCAGCATCACTTCTTCAAATAGTTAGGCTTCATGGTCATAAAATAGCAACTACTCCTTGGATTATGGCAGCACATTCTTCAGCTCATGTAATCTTAAAACATACATTCCAGGGCTCTAATTTTCAGCGACTGTCAGGCACCTGTTTATATTTATGTGGTATGTTGACATTTCAGATGTCCTGCAAAGACTTTCACATTGATTTGGACAGAACAGCTCACAATTTAAAAAACTAAGTATTTGAAAAATCATTATAGCATGCCCCCACTGCAATTTTCAGATAGGAGGTGAACAGAATCCTCTATTACCTTTATTAGCTTTTTACATTTTTGTGAATAAGATAAAAACTGGACTTTTCAAAAGTGTTCAGCCTTTGTGTGACTCCAGTCTTGTTGAAGACATTGGTAAATACCAAGAGATTTTAAAAGCAGCAGAATTAGGTCAGTGCTGAGCACCTTTGAAAATATCTATTAAATCAGTAGCTCAGCCTCTACGTACTCAAAGAACCTCAGCACCAAATTTCAAAGCTGATGTCCTTTCTATCCTTTGTGGCTTTTTTTATTGTTTAGAAAGAGTTGCATATAGAAATGACTGCTGAAGTGGAAAAAAATCAGTTGAATATTTATGCAATTTTTCTGCTACTAGGTTTCCCCTTTTCATTTCTCTATTAGTTGAGAAATAATTGCAATATTTGAACAGTCAGTGAGTTCACTTTATTAACAGTTCAAACATAATGTGAAGCCAATACATTTAATGTTAGTTATTAACCTTCTGTAAATTTAAGCTGCATTTTGCTCACTTAATTAGGTAAACTACATTGTTTTTGTCTTACTGGTTCCTGTCTTTAATATGAGAGCAATAAAAGCACCATAGGGTGCACTGTATTTTAAAAAATGCATTAGAGTATATATTTTTCTATGAATTCTGAATTGTTTATAATTTTTTTCACCTTCGCTATTCTTAATCAAGATTTCTTCACTATAAAATATGTGATCCCTAATGCAACCTTTTTAAAAAGTGACTGCACCCAGTCTGTAACTAATTAATTATCAACATAATCTGTTCTAGCGACAGTTATTATTTAACAAAGCTTTATAATGCAAATCATGGCATTTACATTTCTATTCAAGTGATGTCTACATTTAAAATCTCACATAGGATATTGCCTTAGAATCAATTCACGACTTTCTCTTTTTTTTTTTTTTCCACCTTCTACTCTCTCCTTTGCAGTTCTCATTTTCTTTTGAAATAGGATGAAACATTGCTAATTTGGCTCAAGCCATTCTCCTCTTCATGGCATTTTCCTCCATTAGTAATAGTCTCATTGCAGACTGACTAGATCAAGCTATTGAACGTAAAGCTAGAGAGTATTTCACTATACATGAAATGAAGGAAGATCATGCTGGGACAGTCACCTTCAACATCATGCATTCAGTCTAAATTTACAGTAATAGACTCATACTCGGAGAATGCTTGCTGTGTTTGTTTGCAAACTAGTATGCAGTACTTACAAGTCTGTGGTTTTATTGACATATTCCTTTCCTTTCCTGTGGTTTTTAATTGAAACCCCCACTGCTCAGCCTAGCTCCTGGAAGTCAGAGAACAGAAGTTTTGCGTTTAGTTTAGCATTTAGACAAGATGAACACATACCGTAGAGTTCTGCTGGTTGATTATGAAATACATAGTTCAGGGTGGTTGGGTTTGGTTTGTTGGGGGTTTTTTGGGGGTTTTTTTGTTTTGTTTTGTTTTGTTTTTAATTAAGAGTCATGATATGCGTATAGAATTAGGACTATGAAATTAAATGAATGATGAAGAAAATGTCTTAATGTGAAGATCAGCATGTGAATAAAACAGTCATTTTAATATCACTGGGTTAGTTAGAAAAATATTTGCTAGAAGGTATTTGCTTCCTGCTGCTGCATACACACTGCTGACTGCCTGTCTGACCTGAGCATTCAGTTCACAGCCCTTTGAGCTATGATGTATTAGTAAGCTTGGTTAGCTGAGGCTAGGTTTTCATTCTGATCACTATCTGGATGAGCTGAGAGTGAGCCAAGAGTATTCCTGTGTATCATAAGGAAGGTATGATTTGTTTAAAAGTATACAGTGTTCTTCACCAATATTGAAATTATATTACTTCTGGTATTAACAGAGTAACAAAATGCATGTACAAAACTGATGTGAACTGATAAACAAAAGTCATGTGAAACTAAAATCATATTTCTAGGCCCAGACATATCACCTGATTTGCAATTCTGATGACTTGCACCTTTGCCTTACAACAGGAGTTAAAATCCATTGAAAGCACTGGTTACCAGTACAGCTTTCATGTAAAAAAAGAAAAAGCAAGGCAATGGCAAGAACTATGACTAAAAAATTGCAACTCATGTCCACCAATCAAGATTTAATACCACCTGTGACTCCTGAGGGCTTTCTAAGTATGTGGCTTGTCCTTAGAGTAGTTCCATTGCAAAACCTGGGTGTGATGAAGGAGATCTGCCAGCTACAGTTACAGTTTCCATTGCCATTGACAAAGCAACCAACATCCCTCTATGCCTTATATGGTGACCAAGACCACCTCTTTCATCCAGGTAGTACAGTAATTCAGTAGACTATATGATCCTGGGCTACAACATGTCTCATTTCTTCCTATGGTGAAATGAAGATATTTGCTTGTGTTCAAATATGGATTGAATCAACTTGCCTTGGATGCAGATGGGAAATAGACTCTTTCAAGTATTCCTCCTGTTGCATTAACACCCTTCAACCAAGTAGCCAGCACAATCTTTGCAGCACAGAAGTTCTGCATGAAAAAACAGCCACCAGCATTTGTCAGATAAATGTCTGTTAATGAATAACATAAAAAAGCCCATGTTCTTCAGTTGTAAATAAGAGAGAATGCAGAAGTGTGAAAAGAACTTTGCTAAAGAAACAATGAAATATTAATAAACTTGTGTAGGAAGCCTTGTTAGGTGAGGAATTAGACAAATACATTACTTGCTTTCTTTATCCTCCCACGGGACCATGCCTACATGATATGGTATTCACCTATGATGTAAGAAACACACACACACACAAAGAATCCATGACAAACAACTCCAGTTCATGCCACATAGCACTGCATGATTAAGGAGTTTACATGTATAATAACATGACAGCGAAAAACCTATTTGATCTGTATATAGATGGGAAATCATGTATACCCTATACTGATAAACCTTAATGTTTCTTTCTTTCTTTTGTGCTCATAGTTTTAATCATAGCTGAAGAACTGACATGACCAGACATGACCAGAAACAAGTGATTAAAATTGACAAACGATCCTCCAAACATCTGGACTTCTTACTAATTTTTTCCACTTTTGGTTTTCTACATAACAAGGCTGGAAGGTATAAAATTACTGTCTTGTCTGAAGCTCTTTCAAACTGAAATGGTAATCTACTGGTTTTATCAGTGGGATGCCAGAATATTTAAGAATTTGCAAATATCCCTGTCAATGTTGTTCATTATGCAAGAAATAAACTATAACAAAATGACACTGTAAGACAGTGTGCCACTCCTTTGAGGGATAAGTGGGAAACAGTTGCCAGGAGTCCATTGAAATTCCAATGTGTGAAGGACTGCCAGCTGGCTGTCCACAACACAGTAAGACAAAAAAAGTGATATTTTCTGACTATCACTACAAATGCAACTGTTTGGCATAAGCCCATTCAAAATCAAATGTCCAGCTGGGAGGCAATTACCACTTGCCCCTTGAAGGGTTAACTAATGTGTGCAAAAGGTAAAACAACTATTAGGTTATTGTTGCAGCAAAGAAGAAGGAAGGAGAAGTAGGAAGAAAAATATCTTCTTACACTGCAAATAGTCACCTGGCAGGCAGGTATGTGCTAGCCAATAGGATCTGAAAGACAGTAAATGGAACAAAGAACTGTTTGCAGACTCCAGTGCTGATGTTATGGTGCAATTGCTGTACTGTTGCTTAATTATACAGACAAAAGCTTAGTGCTAGCTAGATACAGTCCCAATTAACCCATATCTGTTTTTAAAGGCCTAATTTTCCCACTTTGTTTTCCACATTGTTTCCACAATCAGTTAGTAAAGGGGAAGTTAGATTATCCTCCTTCAAACAAGCTTTTAGTAGGTAGCAATGTGGAAACTGTATGAACCCAGAGACTATAGGCTGCTGAGGCACCATAGGTTAGTGTTGCTGGTGTGCTCTATGCCACACATGCAGGAATGTCAGAGTTACCCTCATCACCTGCAGTTACAGTGCCTTAGGTGCTTAGCCTTTGAAATGCTAAGGACCTTCTGTCTGCAATTCTGGTAGTCTCTCTTTAACTTGCAGCTCTGTAACCTTTCAAGTGTTGTGGCAGTGTTTTCCCAGAGACTCTGTGATGGTATTTTTCTCTTCTGTTTCTCCTGCTGTTGTTCTTGTGCTGTTACTCTCATGCCCTCATACCTGCAAACCCCAATATTGCTGTTCCTGCAAGTTCTCAGAGGAAGACTGTCACTGGCATGAGAATCACCTCTCCGCTCCATTGTAGCTTTTGGTTTACATTAAGTGACCCAATAACTTGCATGCATGAGCCTAACAACCTATCAGCATGCAATATGATCACAGTGTTCTCCAGCCAGACTAAGAGCATCGTAAGCAAGAACAACCAGTAAGAAGTTTGCATGGCTCCTGTTGAAAAGTGTATAGTCACTAACGGGAAACTGTCACAGTTGGACCACCACTACACCAGGGAAACATCCAAGGAAGGATTCTTGTTTGGCAACTCCATTGCTTCTCCTTCCTAACAGCTGGGGAGGGTTTTTCATTTCCTTTTCCACTTTCTCTCTTCCCATTTTTAATTTTCTTCAAAGTAACTTTCACTTTTGGGGTCAATGTATGTTGTCAGCTATAGCACATACCAATAAATCTGTGCTTCTCACCCTGTCTCAACATCCTTTCTTCAACAAGACCTTGAGCTGGTACTGCTGGCTCCCACTGGGATGACAAAACTTTGGATTCATGACATTGTAGAGAGAAGGAGGCTTGAGGCCATGTGATGGTATGCTCCTTCCCCCACATACCTGACCATTTCTTGTAACCCTGCTCAAGCCATAACCACCAATGCTGGTTGTGATGGATGAGTCTGGTCGTGATGGCTGCATCCAGCTCAAAGTGGATTTGGGGGAGACAACACCACAACAGTCAAGGGTTAATTTATGGCATTCTGGTCATATCCAGAACATACTGCCTTTACAGTTGGCATAAAACTACAGTGGAAAAGAGAATTTCATAAATACAGGAAGATAGCTGCCTATTGGAAAAATGTGTTGGAAAAAGTAGAAAATATAGCCCTGGATTTAGACATTTTCCGTCTTTTTAACAATGTTTTAGCAAAGAAATCTAACCCGTGATGCCACTACACGCATGAATCTCATATTTGGCATTAGCTTCAATGAATTCTTTGAAAATAAGTAATGACAGCTTAATAAATGACTGATGACAAACTGTAGGTTTGTATTTGCTCTCATTTTTCTGTAATGATGGTTTTATCCTCCCCATTTATTTATGATAATTTAAATTTTCTACCTGCCTGCTTTATAATGCAGACTTATTTTGTTGTCTCATTACTGTGGAAAAGATCTACAGAAAAAAAAATATTTAAATTAAAATGCAACCTAGGATAAAAATACCTATGCTGATGACCTATATTGCAGATATACTATTTTTCTTTCTCATGTATGGTAACAGGATTGGAATACCTGATTTATTCTTTAGAATTAAAAAGGATAGGCTTATTTGCAAAGTAGCAGACAAAACTTTCTTAACTGAATCCTTAAAGCTTTTTTACAATGCAACGTGTGATGTTATACCAGGCCCTAATTCTATCTACATCTGACTCGTATTAGCAGTCCTTTATATAGACAAAGATCCTCCCTTCAATCACATAGATCAAATTCAGTGCAGGCTACAGTCATCGTGTAAAAATAAACTACATGGTACTCAAATACAGTACATTTCATGACTGACAAGGAACCAGTATTCTTAATAAATTTGTATTCTAAATCCTTTACCCATGATAAATGTTATGTTTCTCATTTATCTTTAAATGAACACATAGTTACCATGGTTTAAACTACAAAAGTTGAATCAAGGATTGAGTCATAAAACAGCAACAGAAGATGGATAGCTAAATTCCTATTGCTACTCAAATATGTCAGCTTTTATACATTGTAGGAAACTTTTCTGCCTATGATGAGATACACTGGTAGATCTTTTCCACCTATGATGCTTAAAAACATAAATACAAATTTAATAGGCAATTAGAAAGAACTCAAGTCCTTTGCATCTCCCGCTTCAAACTAATCACATCCTAGAAGGCTGTTTGCAAGCTTGGACCTTTGTATCATCTAATAAAAGAAATTTAAATCTTGTACTTTGATTACCTAAGCCAGTCAGAAGGCTGAGTTTCCTCAAGACTCATTTTGCTGCACAACTCGGATCTACTGATATTGAAGTCTTAGTATACTAAGTATACTATTAGCTCTAGTATGGATGCACATCTCTATGCTTACATGGAATGCTTTGTGTCCTATAGTGTTTAGAGACAGCTGAGGTTGGCATAAAGCTGGATAAAATCAGCTTGTTTCATGAAACATTATTAATATATTCTTAAATTAAATATATTCATGAACATTTTTGACAAGCTTCCTCTATGATCACTGTTCAAAGCACTTTCAGTCCACCATGAAAATTCTGACAATTGCTTTTTGTATGCAGAAAGGAATAGACATTTGTCAACTTGCCTCTCTCAGTTATCTGCTACCATGTCATGAGTGAGGCAGAGTAAATAAAGTCCTGCAGTGTATCTGGATACTGGGGTTTATTTATGAACGAATACAACTAGAGCTTTTACCCTACCTGATTATTACACACAGTCACTCATTAACACTCCCCCAGCACTACATTCATGAGAGCTTGATTCTCTTTCCCAGTCAGGAGGTCACTTCTGATCCAGGGAGGCTGGGCAGAAAGTTCTGTCTGTCTGTGCTGTGTAGCTCCCCAGAGTTGAACTTCTTTCTGAGATAACTTCTTCTCTTCAGGAATCCTTTCTGCCACCAACTCTTCAGAACCTGATCTTCCCAATTTAACTAGTTTAAGTGCAGAAGTAAAATGTGTGCTCAGCCCCCTACTTGGTGGTTCGCTGTCATGTCTCTCTATTAATAAACTGGAAGATTTGGGACATGCCACTTTTCTTAAGTCCAGTTGTCATTAAAATTTACAACCAGCCCATATTCATTGCAGTTAGCAAGGAACAGACTTCTGCTTGGGAGAGGAGAAGTTTTATTTTGAATATCTGTCCACACATGCACATACTTCTAATTATCTGCCACCTGTTAATGCTCACAATTTAAGCTAATTTTTTTGCCTACAACATACCATTAATACATTTCCTTCCTTCAATTTTTCTTTTAAACTACAAATTTGATTCCAGTCTAATTTTGGATTATTTCACAATTTTATCAGAGAATTCAGAATTTTCCAATTCCCAAGCCCAAATTTAACAATTATTAAATTATTAATACCACCTAATATAATGTCATTTACTTCAAATATTTAATACTTTATTTGTCAGGTCCAGCATGAATTAACTGTAGGTGCCCTGAAGGGAAGAAGTGGCATAACCTTGACATTAACATATCTGGGGCCAAGACAGTATCTTAATGTCTAAAAGAACTAGGCAGGGTGCCTGATCTGTGGCTACACTACCAGTAGAAGCATGCTCAAACCCTGCAGAGACCGTGCCGTAAACACAAGCTCTGAATTTGCCAGGACTCCTTGGAGGAATTTGTGTTGCAGCACAGCCCGTGTACGGTTTTTGTAATGTATCTAATAGCACTTAGGACAGATCCTGTCCTAAAAGTAAGGGAACTCCCTTTCATGTTTATGGAAGCTGTTGCACAATGACATAAACATCACCAAGTCTTGATTTTAAAATGTTAATTTATCTTCCCAAATTACCACACTCACATATGGCTCATAATTGCAGTATCATGGAGTGTCAATTGAGCAAAACAGATGTATTTTTCAAAAAAATGTGACACTGTTTGCAAAAGCTCTCTATTCTCCATGGGTGTACATGCTGCTTCTACCTTCTGCTTCAGTACCTACATATTGATACTGCTGAACTAAACGCAGATTTTCTGCTTCAAGTATATACAACATTAACATTCAGGCCAGCAAATCACTTCATTCTGAGAGTGTTTAGATGTGGATAATGTTGAATAAGCCAGTTAAAGCAAATGCTTGTGCGTGAAGTAACAAACCAGGACTTTCTAAAGAATCCAGAAGAAACCTAAAAAAAAGATATTCTGATATTATGTTAGATTATTCATGAATTAGGAAAAAAACCTACTGAACTATAAAATAGCTTCAGGTATAGTAGTTAGGAATGACAGCTTTGGTAAATTAGGATCTTGTCCCATTAGGTTTTAAATTTGTAACTTCAAATGGATCTGCACATCTCTGGTAGCTAGTATGAAGCACCAAGTTGCTCTGAAACTACTCCATTGACCTTAATGAACTTTACATTTGGTTATGATGAGGTCCCTGTCTAAGATATATTTTCTTGAATAGTCCTATGTGAAAGGTGCTGTTTGTCAGTTCTTGATTAAATCATCCTGGAGATCTAGTTCTATCTTTCTTTTTGGAAAAGACTTTGCAATACATTAGCTGTTGGACATTATTTTGGTACAGCTATTCCAATAAAGATTTGCTTTGCTACAGAGCCTCATTACTATGTGAATACCATTTGTCCCTAAGAAAGCTTCAAGGAATTCAAGAAATCATACAATCATTTTGGTTGGAAAAGACCTTTAAGATCATCAAGTCCAACTGTTAACCTAGCACTGCCAAGTCCGCCACTAAACCATGTCCCCAAGTACTACATCTACATGTCTTTTAAATACCTCCAGGGAAGGTGACTCCACCACTTCCCTGGGCAGCCTGTTCCAATGATTGACAACTCTTTTGGTGAAGAAATTTTTCCTCATACCCAATCTAAACCTCCCTTGGTGCAACTTGAGACCATTTAGTCTTGTCCTATCAGTTATTCAGTGCATTTCAACTCACTGTGACAGGAACTTTTTTATGGAAGATGATTCATTAATTCTTAAAATTTTCAGAACTCTTGCCTTCTGGATTCACATTGGTTTTAGCTGAATATTTGGTTTGTTTTCAGACAGCTTTCTCATTGTTATCTTGCTATTTTGAAGAAAGAAGCAGGGTTTATCCAGCTTTCAAGAAGTGTAAAAGCATTTTCTTTTCTGTTTGCTTTTGTTTGTTTGGGGTTTTTTTGTTTGTTTGTTTATTTGTTTTAAATAGGCAGGTCATCCTCCTGAACTATTTTAAATATTAGCTTTAAAAAAAGGTATGTTTTTTAACTTGACTGCTTGGCAGTTTTAACTCTGGTGTGAAAAAATATCCACTTTCAAAAGTTGCACGAAAAAAACCAAAAAATATCCATCATAAATACTGTTATCTTGAACTAATTTCTCTCAGTTATCATTCTTAATTGCTTGCTGTGCAACTAGTCATAGTGTTCAGTAAATCAGAAGAAGTCTCATGCAGTTAGTTTTTGATCTTTATTACTTTAAAGTTTAGCTTTCCAGTAGTTCACAATGAGGTTTTCATTGCATTTCTGTCTGTCTTCATGTATTTTCTTGCAGCAGAATTTACAGCAGTATCTTCTTCATATAAAGAAGAAATCTCAAGGTGATGGATGCAGAAGTACTTCTGAAACAGTGTGATATACTGCTGTTATCTTTCAGCTCTTTTGTATGCAGTGCTCTGATGGGAGTTACATGGAGTGAGAGTGGGGACAGAACCCTGATGCACAAGGCAGCAGCTCTTAGCAGATACAGGCAGAAATAATAATAATAGTAAGAAATAATAATCATACATGGAAAATCAACCATAATAATTTTACTTTTATAACAATATACTTCTCATAAATAGAGATATTTAAAATATTTAGCAGTACTCTTCCTCTCTACTTGGTATATTGGATTCCTCAAAATTTATACCTTTTGGCCTTTTGGACACAGTTTTAATCGGGTTTCCTCTTATTCAAAGGAGATCATAATTAATTCCATGAGAACAGGATGGTTCAGTTCCCTCCCAAAGTCACTTAGCACTTTATAGAATTGGGTCTATTATCCCTGCATCAGCCCAGACACCTTCTCCTTGTTATGAAAGGTGATAGAGCAAAATATTGAGACACTTGAGATTACTGTTGTGCTCCCAAGATCCATTTCTGTAAGTTTATACCCTTCTCTGGGCCTCTTTCTTTAACATAGGACGGTAATACCAACTTTCTTTCTAAAGCATTTGCAGAAATACAATAGAGCGTAGGTAGTGTTATTATTATAATCTTATTATTTCACTTACAACTGCTATAATATATATTTAACTCCTTTTAACTTACAAAAGAATACCGTATGTTGTGCCACCAGTTTCTAGTTTATGAAGATATCATAGTGGACATACCATCACTGCCAGGAACAAGGTTCTGTCACTTGTAGCTGTACTTCAGAATAGAACATTATTATGTCTGAGAGCTCGATTTTCCATGTTAGAATATCAGTATTGCAGATAAGACTCTGTATTGGATTCTTTTATGCCACTTAGTTTATGCCACTAAGAGATCTAGGACACAATTACAGACTTTCATCTTCTCTGTCCTATCAGATATGAAATGTTGAACCTTCTCAAAATGTCATCATTTGAAACAAAAAGCAAAACTGATTTTTTTTTAACTGTGTAATGTGTTACTATCCACTGTTCAATTCAATTTTTACAAGGTTTCCCTATGAGGTGCAAGAATCTGATTTATGAGTCCACATTAAAGCCTCCTTCACTTTTGAGATTCTGGTTAAATATTATATGATATGACACAAGTATATTGAAAAATAGAGTTTCAGTTTCTTATTATGGGCTTTTGCTTGCTACTCTTGCAGCACGTTCGTTTCAGATTGTGCAGGATGTCCTACATGTCTAATTTTTATGTATCTCTGGTAAATGTTAGAGTTCAATTTGATATACTGCAATATATTCTCTCTCAAACAAGAGTTACCAGATCAGATCCTAAGACAAGTTGTCATCTTCTGGAAATGCCTAATGTATTACCATAGGCAAGTAGAAATGAATATTTTATCACATGCTATTATTATGGATGAAACTTTGATTCTGGATGCCTTTCTATGAGATGGAAATATGTGATACCACATTCCAGATAGATTCAGTATTACACAGCTACAGTGAGGTTTACACATGATTACTTGGATCAGTATCTCAAAATCTGTCTGGGTAATAGAAAAGCTTGTTTTATTTTTGCCTCATAGTGTTTATAAACTGCACAGATTGTTTCTAGCCCTTCCATGGCCACAAGAATGTATTATAGCATCTGTTCAGACTTGGTTTCTAACTCTAGGAAGGTTTTGAATGAAAGCACACAGTATTTAACCATTGCTATCCAGAAGTAAAGCAACAGGTGTTGAGCTTGAAGAAAAAATGCAGAGAGGACAGGGAATGTGAGAAATCAAAGTTCTACTGTCCCTTACCATCAACCAGATGAAGTACATGGGAGAGCAGTGATGCAATCAGGAAAGTGGGTTACATGAGGAAAAGAGATGATGTAAATTTGAGAATTGTCTGTACCTAGAATTCATTCATACATGGTATAGCTAGGTACCAGACCTCACCTTAATAAAAAAATAAAACAAGAGAAAGTTGACATCCCAAAGTGATCTCTCAAGGAATAAGATACACCTACAGAAGATGTGCATGTGTCAAAGGAAGCCACTTGATGCCAATGTGCATCAGTTTTAGAATGGTCTAAATCTCTTTTACAACTAGATGTAAAGGCTAGAGTCTACAACAGATATATAAAACAGCAACTCTGCATACAATAGCCATGAAAAAGACTTATAGGCTGTTGGGAATAATTAGTAAAGGAACTTGTACCTGGGAAATTAACAGCATTATATCACTGACATGTGGTGTATTCACATCTTCTTTAATACGTGCAATTTTCATATCTCAAAAAAGGATAAAATAGACCTAGGAAAGATTAGCAGTGTTATCAGAGATATGGAACAGCTACTCTATCAAGGGAGGCTGAGCAAATCAGGATTCAGAAGCTTGGAAAAGATCATGAACTGCAAAAAAGAAGGTAAGTAAGGACTATTAACTAGTTCTTACAACAAAAGCTGATAAGGCATGAGGTTTCAAAGAAAGAAATACCTTTTTCTACAATGCAAAATCCATGCAGTACCACAAGGTACTTTGCATGCAAAAACTTAAATGGGTTCAAAGAGTAGATATACAAGTGGCATGTAATAATATGTTTAAATACAACTATTGATATGTTGATCATGATGCAATTTTTGTCTCAGAAAGTGTCTAAAGAGTATTTGCCCAGAAGCTGAGAGCTTATACGTGGGAAAACAGTAATATAAACTTGTTTGTTCCTTCACTATGCCTCAGTGTTATAGGAGACGTCCCTTTCATCTGAGTCAGGCTTGCCATTCTTCTGTTCACCACTATTGTATGAATCCCCACAGCAAAACTAGTATTGGTAACTTGTTTCTTATTTTTCTAATGTTTTTTAACTCTCATAATCTTGTTGTCATAGTCAATTGCAAACACCTTCATGGAATGTTAGAGTTAAATCATAAGTGTTCTTAATTTAAAACTTATTAGCATACTACATAATTAATTAGACTTTTACACTTCAGTGAGTTTTTGTTCCCCAAAGAAAATTGAGCATACAGAATATAATTTGATTTAACTTTTTGTCAAGGTTTAATCTACCTGAAACATTTTTATATTTCAGGGGAAGTATAAACCGCTTAGATCTTGTCAGAATTTCCTTAGTGGGAACAACATTTATTTATTTTAATGTTAAAGTAAAACAAAGTCATTTAAAAAGAATGCTTTATCCCTTCCCAATTAAAAATAAATATATATCTATATAAGCAAGGAGTACATTCAGGCTGTACCCAAGGAATATGAGTACAGTTGTTAGTATGTGAAAGATTGTGACAGAAGTGGTAATTCTACCAGGGGTAATTAAATACTTAAAATACAAAATTAAAAAGAATATGTGAGAGGAATGAAGAAAATAAATGACTTAGCAACTGCTAAGTAGGTTAAGAGGACTTAGACCTGCTAAGGATATTTAATGGTCTGGATTGTTCACTTAACACCAGGCATTTGAGGAGTCTGTGCAGCCTTTGATATTACTAAGACTAAGTAGTTACAATGAGTTCTCCGTTAACCATGATAACAGGACACCGAGAAATCCAGATGATCCTAAAATTCTGATTGTACTCTGCTTCTAGATCTGACATGCCTCTAAAGTGTTTCTCTGAATTGTGCTCCCAAGTCTTCTCACCTTCAAATACAATTATGTAGAGACAACACCACAGACGTGCATGGGAATATTCCAAAACTTAAAGCAATCTACCCATGTTCACGTTACACTGAGCCTGAACTGACCAAGATCTCTCAAACCTAGATGTACTAGGCAAAGTAGTGCAGAAACATTTGAAAGCTTCCCTGCTGAGCAGTCTTGGGCTGCAAGAGTGAGTGCTGAGGCTGAGCTAATAAGCCCTACCAGACACACTCCCACTCTGTGTAGAATCAGTTTGGGTGTCCTTGCACTGCTCTTTTAGTATCGGGAACACTGAATATCCTAATGCGGCCTTCTGCACGATGTGGTTAAGCCATTAACTGTTACTGCTCTTCAACATGACTGAGCATCCTGTTTTGTAAAACTGGGACTTAACACTTCCTTTTCTGTAAAGAGTTTTAAGGCAAAGAGCATCAGGTAAGTGAAAGCCTGATTTTCTAATGTACCATGATATACCATACCTAATAGGCGGTCCAACTAGATAAAATGTATGGATGGATTAAAATTCCCATATTGTGTACACTGAATGCCAGGTGAGATATGATGAAGAAAAGTATTATGCAAGAGCAGGGATACATGGATCATAGTTATACAGTAGGCACATACGTTATAACTTGTGAAGATAACAGAGATCATGCTCCCTGCCCCAAATGTCACGAGCGCTGACTATTCATCTTTGGCAGAGGCACAGCTTGCATGCCTTTTCTGGTTTTGTTCCCTTCTTTTTCTTTGGTATTAACAATTATTTTTTTTTCAACTGCAACAAGTCTCAAAGCACTTGAGGAGTGTGTGCAGTCAACAAAGACTGTTTCTAATATAAATAAAGAACGAAATATATACTTTGAATACAGATTATTAAACAGCAAAAGCAATCAAAACCCAGATTTTCTGTCTTGGAAATAATCATATTTTTGAAATGTTCAACAATTCTTCAACACAAAATTCACAGAATTAACTTCTATAGCAGCAACTAGGAAAACAGGGTATTTTTTTAGCAGATAAAAGCTAATCCATTGAGCCCAAGTTCATTCTCTACTTTTTTTTCCCCCTTGTTTTTTATTTCTTGATGTGCTTTTTCATGCAATGGAACATCTTCAGTAAAACAGGCAATGCTCCCTCTTTCCCCATACAGTAGTTTGAGAACTCTTGGGATATGGGAGATGTTTGTTGTATAAAATCTCTGGTGTACAAAAAGGGGTGAATTTTGTGTGACCAACATATTTTTCAAAATACCACTGATACCTCTTAAAAACACTTAAAAAACCTGTCCCTGAAAGCCTGCTCTAAGGCTTCAAGAGTCAGCAGCAAAGGAAGAAAGCTTGCTTTGAGCAAGATAACTAAGGTGTAAGCTCAGCTGAGGTATCTCATATTCTAGGTTAGCATCCAATTCTCAGCAAATATACTTTCTCTAATAAAATCAGCTCAGCCCCTCTGTATCACCATTGCCCTATTCTTTGCTGAGCCAGCCAAAAAGTTGTTAAAGAACAATCACACATTTGAACAGAAAGCTAGATAGGACTTAATTTGGCCTATTTTCAGTGACATGCTGCAGCAAAGATTGTAGCAGTATTACAATGTTATTTCAGGTCATGGTAGCTTTGAAATAATTTATCATTAATAAAAAAACTATGAAAGTTGCCATTGTGCGTGCTTAACAGCCCTTCCATAAAGTTAACATCTTTGTTCTGTCAAAGCCACTTATAAAATACAGCAAATGATACTTGTCTACATGACTGACTGAATCCTACAAAATTTACTCTTTTTAAATTATGTGAAGCTGGTGTCAAATCAGTAAGATAGTGTTTCTTCTTTGTCTTTATTGCAGTCAATAGTTTAGCTATTTAACTCCATTTTAAAACGAGTTTTCAGTCAGCATATCTGAATGCCAAAAATAGTTATTATTAAAGAATTATTAAACATACAACATGTAGGTTTATCTTAGTAAACCTGATGTGTCAGATCACATTTGCTCAAATCAAGATACCATTACATCTCGAATGCCAAGCCCAAACAAAATGCATGGAAAAGAAATGAAGAAAATTTTTACACATACATATTTACTGTGTATTTGGTGTTGTTTCTTCACTGGCTCTAATATACTTTAGAGGACCTACCCTTAAATGCATAGGAATTCTGAATGTGTGATTTCCACACGTGTCAGCAATCTGATAGTTTCTTTGAAATCACAGGAGATTTGCACAAGGCTTCTGTGCACCAGACAAATTTTATCCTCTCCACATTTTTCTTTACCAGTGTGTGAGGCCCCATGTTCAGGGACAGGTGATAGGGGCAATGAGGAAGGGAAAATGAAAGCCTCTCATATGCAAGGCATCTCCTAAGAGGTGCCATATCCATAGATCGAGAACACTACAACATCACCTTTCCTCTGTGTGACCCTAAACTCGAGGAGCTGTGTTGGCAGAGGGCAATAAGGCCAAGGCAAAAAATCTAGCCCAGGGTATCATGATGGCATTGAGAGGCCATGGTGGCATGCTGGCAGTGGATCAGTAGAGACTTAATGACGTAACAGGGAAGATGCTTTACAGAGACCAACTGCCATGGCAGAAGATCTGGTGAAGCAACTCTGCAAGAGTTATGTTTAATCATAGAAGCTGATATTTAAAAACATTGTTCCAAAGGAAACTATGAACTTTCACTTTAATTCTGGCTATTGCTGTTTGCTTTTGAGCAAAGTTGTATTTAAAATGCTAACAGAAATGGAATCTGCCTAATTTGTGTGATGCTAATTTTTACTAGGTTCTAGTCTTTATACATGAGATGTCCTTCTAAAGACATCTCCTTCTAAAGAAGGATGTCTCATGAAGTGATAGCTTGGATATCACTTACAATTGTAAAGTTTACTTCAGAGAGAAAGAGAAAAAA
Source organism: Balearica regulorum gibbericeps (assembly GCF_011004875.1). Lineage (NCBI taxonomy): Eukaryota > Metazoa > Chordata > Aves > Gruiformes > Gruidae > Balearica > Balearica regulorum. Next base: position 7,842,678 of record NC_046196.1, on the reverse strand, counting down.
AATGCCTTTCAGCACTTGGCTCTTCCTTTGTGTGTTTAAAAAAATAATCTCCAGCCTATGAAAGGCTAGCTTACTAATGCTCATTCTGTACTACTTCTCATGTTATTAGAAAGCGTTTTAAAGATCAGCAGCTTAGTTACAGATATATCAAAGACTCACAAAAATGAGAAGTGGAAAAGGTTTAGTACACCACTTAGGTTTGCTAATGCAGAAATTCCTCTGGAGCATATTTATTCCTCATTTGTTTCTCAGGTTCATCTTAAAACATATAGATGGTTAATGCGTTAACTTTGATAGTGCAGAAACATGCGTATCAGGGGACTTTCTTTGCCTCTTTTGAAATATATTTTCAGTTTTAGGTTATTTTGCTACACATGTATCTATTCACCCTCAATGTAATTGCTTTTAATTTATACCATTACTTAAAGTACAAAGTCTTTACATACTACTATAAGCAATGTCTGTCATCTTTTTTTTTTTAGTAACCTTCATGTGTTTGAAGAAGGTTGTAACATTTTTCTCATTGAATTAATTCTTTATAAATTAATAAGAATAGATTAAAATATTTATTCAAAACCCTTCAGAATGCAAGTGAGCAGAGATGCACAGAAAAGAATAATAGGAGCAGGTATGGAATAGAGTATTCTTCAAAACGAGTAAGATTGGCTGAATTCTGCCCTAAGAAGTGTCTGTTTTATTGATTGTTTTAGTCTATTGGTCTTTCAGAGACACATTAGTATGTCCAATGATTTGATAATGACCAATGAGATCAAAGATGGTCTAATCAAGAAATAAGTGTTAAACCAGCATGGAATAGGAAAGCAGTGTGTGAACTAATTTTAATAGACACCAGTTATCTGATTTGGGTTATTTCTTTTCTTTCAGTTGCAAGGTTGTTCTACCAAAATGATTTTCCATGAGGCTGGTGACAGTTTCATTTTTCACTATCAAGTAAGTCTGCATTATCAATTACATTCTATCTTATAGAGCTGTCTGTTCCAACACTCCACTATGATATTGTTAGGGGGAAAGAGCATCATAGAATACTTTCAGCAATGAAAGATTCACTTCTTTAATAACATTTCTATAAATATACTTCCAGAATGCAGCATGTCAAAGGCAAATAATTTTGAATAATAAAAGCTGATACACCTTACAGTGTGGGGGACAGATAAAAATATAGATATAATATGCCAGCCTTCAGCTCCTCTCCAGCCACTTTAACTCCAGCATCCAGAAAAAGATGAAGCCTGGGGGGTAAATGACTCCTAGGGAGCACAAGACCTCTATTTTTGGCAGTCCCCAAATAACAGAATAGACCTTGAGGCTGCTCCAGTTTATATCAGCTCTTAGCCATACTCAGACCTTGATTTACCCCAAGGTTGAGATCTGATATCAAGGTCTGAGAGACCAAATATAACATATACATAAAGCAAATATAATGCTTATGACCTTCACTATTCTTAAATGTTTGTATAAATCACATCCACAATACTTCCTGAGCTATACCAAATCACCTTCCCATGTTATGACTTCCATGTTTCTTACAAAACAAATGAAATTAACTCTTTAAGAAGGAGAGAACTGTTATCCCTCTCACATTCATCTGTGTTTGGAAGTTGAGTCCCTTCTACGAATGCTGATTTTCAGCTCACTCTGGGGATTATAGTTTCCATCTGTACTTGTCTGGCAGCAGTTTTAGCTGGCAAATAGCCAGGGGCATAATCTGAATCATAGCTGATTCAGTGGGCTCAGAGTAGGAGGCGTTCATAAAGGAAAATTGGTTGCTGTTACACAGTTCTTCATAAATGTCTGGGGTTTTACTTCAGAGAATCGTGGCTTTCCATTTTAAAGTATTAGCTCCAAATATCAAGCCAATCTCTTCTTCTTCTTTTTTTTTTTTTTTTCCCCCCCCCGAAGTTCAAAGAACATTGTTAGCACAGTTAGACCTACTGCCTTCTCTAGATGTACTGGACCATCTAGCCAGGACACTCTAGCTCATGGAAGACAGTGAGAATATCAGGCACCTACATAATATTTCCATGAGATTCTTTAGTGCCATATCAAATCACTTTAGATTTTGGTCTCTGGCTAAAATACATGGTTTCATTTTTTATAAGGTATTGACATTTTCTGAAGGAACAACCATTTTTCGTGACTAATTTAATTTCTCTAGAAACACAAACCAACCCCAAAATTGCCTAAAAACACTTTCACAGGAAAGCTTTCAACCAGCCATGTTATAGCACTGTAAGTTAAGCATTTGGAAGATTTTCAATCTTTAGAAGATTTATTAGCGTGCTGTATTCAGAAAGACTTTAATTTCTCTAACCATTATTGCATTGTTTAGTGTATTGTGGTCAGGTTTGATACAAATTAGAGATATTTCTTAAAAATTACTGATAACATTGATGAAGGAACATTAATTTTGTAAGTCAATGAATCCTTTCACATGTGTGACTCCCATTAATGTCAATGAAAATTCCTCAGGCTTGTAGCCCTGAACCTGAAATTAGATTCTCACACATTTCAGTATTCCTGATTATGTATTCTATACAACATGTGCTATGACACTAATGAGGCCCATAATTGCAAACATCCCAAATGGACAAAAGAAACATGATTTATATCAAACTCATATAAGGCACATTGCTCTATATACAGTGTAGGACCTATAAAACTCCTTATGCATAAAACCACAGGTGTGTTAAACTGATACCCCTGAAAAGATGATAAGGGTCAAAATAAGCTCATGCCAAAAGACTGTAGGTCATACATTTGTCATTGTAAAATGCATACATGTGTTAACTTGACAGATCCAATGGTGAGATAATAAAGTTATCTTTCAACTTAAAATTCAAATAACAAGAATGTAAGAAAACAATTTGTATTTATTTACTAAAACATTGTGTTTAAATTAGCTCAGTATTGTCTGTCAAAATGCATAAAACAATACAGTTTGATAGGACAAATCCCTTATACGTGATGGATCCAGCTTGAGCAAGCTGGTTGCATTATTATATCAACTATCCATTTAGTGACACACAACTTGATGAAAACCATCTTGAGAGATGATGACAAAGAGGCTTTTTATTAAGCCTGGTAATTCCTTAAAGCTAGTATGAAAGGTATCTTATTTTGGGGCTTCTGCTGAATATTGAAGAGCGAGTAATATAGGTATATCAACAGCTGTGTTCATTTTGTTCCCTGATTGTATGTGTTGAAATCGAATAGTAGACAACATCTAATGTCTTACAGTATCTGGACATGTGCTGGAAAACTCAAAATTTCATAAATACTTTAATGCAACAAAGAAAGATAAAGTGGATCTCACTAGCTACTTATATATCTAGTTTTATATAGTATTCACTAAGGTAACCTGCATATTTGGAGAGATAATTACTGATATGAAGACTCGTGGAATGAAAACAATGAAGACAGGTGCCTGAAACAAAGTATTGGATCTTTTGGTAAACATGCAAGATTAAGTATTTCAAATCAAAAGTTGCAGGTCTGCGACAAAGAATGTAGGTCATGCTTACAGGAGAGGAAACTTATCTGTCCTAGGAAACAAATGATTCTGTTAAGAACATGGAAATGTGTTTGTAGTGAAATAATAAGTACCAAGTAGATTTACATGATCCTTAGACATAAGATGCAAGAAAGCAACAAATAGGGAGAAACAGGTCATATTGCCTCAGTACTGGCAACTCGATAAACCACTTTGTCTGTTTCTAGTATCTGCAGAAGTACATTGAAGAATTGGACACACTTCAAAGAAGGACAACAAAAATAATGAAAATATTATCTAAGAGAAAAGCTCTAATTACACAGCAGCTATTGGACTCAAAGCAACGATTAATTCCAGGGAATCCTATGGCCTGTGCTATGCAGGAGTCAAGACTAAAGGACTGCTACAGTCTCTCCTACTCTTGGAATTTTCTAAAAGCTGCTTTTATTTCTACATAGCAGTAGAAAAACATCCAGTCTGACACAAAGCGTTGGAAATACATAACCATCAGAAAACTCTGTGATCTGCAAGAAATGAGGCGATTCTTCCATCCAGTTTCTATAAGGAAAACACACACACAGAGCACAAAACCTGGATTATTGCTTCCTTTTCAGCGTCTTCCATTGTGATGTTTGTCAGTTTTCTGGAACAGGTGCACAAAATTTGGTGAACTTTATTGTCCACATGAAGATACTTCTGTTTGTTTGAGGACATTCTAAAAAAAGATCTCTCCTATTAACTGATCTTTCCTTCTCCAAATTCACTGGAGTTTTTCTAGTAGTATTACTCTAAGAATCCTCAACCAAACTCAGTTTTATGGAACAAATGGACTCTGTTTTATAGAACAAATGGTTCCATTGCCTCCAAGGAGTTTCTGCTCAGAAAGCTGTAGGAATTATTTTTCCTCAAAAAGACTTCAGTTATTTTAGTAGGAATGTTACTGACTAAAAATGTCCAATAAAAAAAAAAAAAAAAAAGGAAAGTAAAATTCTCCTCAGTCTGAGCTTCAAAAGCAGAATAAAATCTATTTCTGAAATTCTCAGATGCTCTTTGATACACCGACTTCAACAAAATTAGCATTCTTCCTTTTGCAGAGAATTTGCCTACCAAGCCATAAAGTTTGGGATTCTCCAGATCTATCTTTTCTCCAGTCCTGCATACTTTTACTCCCAGTAGTTCTTCTCCCACTTCAATGATGGTAGCTGGACTCTCGCCAAGTCCTCAGTTGGCACCAAACTTGGAACTCAGGGGTTTTTTTCTTCATCCAGTCTCCCACACTATGAACTATAATGACCTGATTCCTGACACAGGAATTGAAAACAGTTTTTTCCTAAATAAACTTTATATTTTGCTTTTGATCGTTCAAATATATTCTTTAAGCCCATGCTGAACTCAAGACCTTTTCATTATTGTGTTTAAAATATGAGTATATGTAAGGATTAAAGATTTTCTTATTCATAAATCTAAATATTTTCTACTGATTGGTGCAATGCAATTTGAGGTAGGTAAATATATATAATCTGTACAAAAAGCAGCACAATTTTAAAACCATGAAGTATTCAAAGTAAATGAAATATTAACTAGAAATCAAATATGTTATTCCTCATAAAAATCTTTTCTCACTAGACAATAGGTATGCAGTTCTATATGTTACTTATAACACACAAGATGTTTGCTCTGCAAGTTTTTACTGATGAAGAAATCGTGAAGATCATGGAGATAAAAGAAATATAAGAAATCATAGAGATGAAAGTCTGATGTCATTGACATTAATAGCAAAACTCTTTCTGACTCAAATTACGTTAACTTGTATGTTTATTATACAGTGATATTCTTCCTTTCTTGCTGCCTCTGCTACCTGGGATCTGGAAACAAAATATTTTTCTGGAACAATTGTTCTGAGATAGTTACACTAGAAAGTTATGCAGAATAACTGCCCTTTTTTTTTTCTTATGTTGCAATACTGGATTTTCTGTACCTCAGTATACAAAAGTATTTAATATATCATAGACAAAATACTTTCTTTTAAGTCACACTTTACCACTGATTTTGTTGTTCAACTCATGTAAGAATTAACTTTCTCTCTTTACAGTGATAGGTTGATACTGATATTGAAAATCCAACTTTTTCCTGTTTGGACTGCCACTATTTTTAGTTACAAGAACTTTTGGATTATCATTTTTGAGTCAAATGGTAGAATTCTCACCCTTATCTTTATTCAGGTCCAGGAAGTGATAGACCCCTTATATCTCTAAAGTGAATATGAGAGAAGTGAATTACTGATATAGGAAAAAGTAGAAGGCTTCAAAGAAAGAAAAAAAAAATTAAATGAGGTTCACATACAACTTACCTTTTCTTTATATTAAGCAACATTCATATATTCATTTTCCCTGAGTTTTACTGCATTTTGATTAGTCCCTGAAGCTTTGAAAATATACGAAGGATATTGGTCCCCAGAACACAAAGTTATACCCAAATAACATAATAATAATAAAAAAACCCATAACAAACTGGGGACTGTTAAAATTATCAGAGATAGCTTTAAATTATTAATTCCATAATGAACCATTAATAATGAATGCAGGAAGTATTACAAAAGCTATCACAGTATGATACCATCCAAATTTTACTTACCAGATGTGTTTTATTGATTTCCAGAATTGATAACTCAAATGTTCTAAGGGAGGTATACTGGGGGAACCATGCATACATAAATAAATAATTGCATGTGGAATGAGCAATGCTGCTAAGGAAAGCTTTGTGCACCACAGTCATTTTAATTCCTCTTTTGAAACGTGTAGACTTAGGGAGGAGTCATGCAGAAATATGATAGAGATTTTATTGGGTTTTTGTAGACACTTGGTTCTATTTCAGGCATCCAGCTCAGGAGGAATAGTTTATACAGATATTCCAAATAGCTCCCTTCACTAATTTTATTAACTGTTAAGGCTACTGTACTCACCTAAATCGATTAAGACATTTATCTAAGTGACCTAATTTTCAAACTACTAGTTTGCTTATAGATCTGCTACAAAGTCAACTTAGTTGCACAAGATTTCTATAGTCATAACACTGCAGGTAGAAATATGGTCCAGATTTTACTACAGCTAACCTGAAATGTGTATATTCTACCATTGCAATGAGCTAGTCACACATAGCTCAACCCTGCAAAGCTCTTTCAGCTTGAAGACACAGCAACTACATCAGTTAAGGATCTATCTAATGTTGGCAGTTCGTTAGGTAGAGGGCATCTCATGTGATATTTTACAAAAATCTTTTAGATATTGAAAAATAACATAAGATCTACTGGGAGAGGAAAACTTAGACAGGCAAAAGTTCAAAAACCTCATCGTCTCAGGTGTTCTCTGTTACCAGTCTCTTTTTACCTTCTCTCCCCACACTCCAAATTAACAACAGAATGTAATTCATCAGCCTAAGCTGCCTGAAACAGTATCCAAAATATTATAGGTCAGATAGTGAGGGCTACCAAAAAATGACTAAAAATTGTATTGGCTGGAACTGAACTATGTTTTGTCTCATCAGTATTCAATAATGCTGTCTTGTCGAAGATTAAAAATAGAACAAAAACACAAGAAGAGCAAGTGAGCAGGGATAAACATTCAGAAGACATTAAGATTTTTTTAGCCCAGACAGCTGTGGATTTTCTCTGAGACTATTGAATCTCCTTCCTAGTTAAGAAACTGTTATACAGTTCATGCTGCAAATTTAAATGTGACTGTTTTATGTGGCATATGAGAAAAACTTGTGCTTGAGAGCCAGGTAGCTAGCAGCCACACTCACCATATACACATAAATTTTAGAAAAGAAGGTTAGTTGTTACACAAAAAGTGAGATATGTGTAAATACCCCCTGCTACTAGCAATAGTAAAGCCCCTTCATAACAAATTGATTCACTCACAGTACTCCTTGTTTCTCCCTCTCAATTGCCAGATTCTGCATTTGTATTTTTGTTTGTTAATGGAAAGGAGATTGGAACTGAATAATGTCAGGAAGAGGAGTAACATCTGCTGTGATGTTTACTATTCTTATTATTCTTTACACAAGTGCTACAGGAGCCATTACATTTGCCTTCTGTAGCTAGTTTATTAAATCATGTAGTAACAAAGGGCTACAGATACTCATCCTATTCATAAGAGGTAGAGGCCAGGAAGTAGAGAAGTGAAACAGAAATATAGGGGCACTAGAATAAACTACTTCACAGGTGGTTCAGGTTCATACCTCAAGCTCACACTCACGGTTCTTGAACACTGGGAGGCTGTATGCTGCTGAGGGAAAACTGAAATGTGTTTCCTCTGAATTTCTTTTTCATAGACTACCTGGGAAGCATGAGCCATCTTATTTCAAATTATGAGGTCTTTAGGGGGAAATAAAAAGAACTATGATGGGATTCCTAGATCTCTCCCGACACCACTCCCCCCTAAGAAAACATCAAAGAAAGTGGGAAAAGGAAATATTTGTGGCTTAAAATGCATCTTTCATATTTTCTTTCTCTTGTATGAGGCGACAAGCCACTTAATAATCATCTGGCGAGAGCCTGGGGGGCACTATTTTATCTGCCTCACACAAAATCTATTAGTTTGTTGGTGGATTGTTTTGTTGGTTTTTTGTTTGGGTTTGTTTTGTTTTGTTTGTTTTAAATCGCTACACTCTATCTAGAGAGGTAGAAATTCTGTGGTAGAGGGACACTGTCTCATCCCAGAAGTCTTTACAAGGGTATTGATGAGAGTATGTGATTAGTGGAGCAGTGTGGAGAACAGTCTAATAATGCGCCCTTTTTATCGCCTTTCTCTGTTTGGCAGTCCTGTTTCACTTGTACTATGTCTACCATTGTAGACATGGTGCTTGGGGACATGGTTTACTGGTGGACTCGACAATTTTAAAGGTCTTTTCCAACCTAAATGATTCTATGACTCTATGCTGAAACTCCCTTTTTTCTGCTGATAGTAATTCAATAACACTGTGTCAAGGATATCCAAATATTTCTGATCTATATCCTTAAGTCTATCTTTCCATAAAATGGCTTACTTTGCCTGGTTATTAGTTCATTAGCAGAGTGAGCATTAGCCATGGGTTGTAAAAGAAGTAACACATTAGTACTCTTCTTTTTTTCACAGGGATTTGTTCTTTGAGAGAATCTGAGGAGGAAAAAGTTAAGTATTTCCCTCTGTTGCACTGATATGTAAAGAAGGGAAGATATGACAGGGAATCAATATCCCTCTTTAAACACATAAATGAGATGGAAGGACCAGTTATAGAAGGAATTCAACTGCAGTAACCCAAAAGGGGGTGGAGGGTTGGAGATGCCTACAAACTAGTTAGAGAACATATGTGTCAGTATCAGTAATATTTACAGTTGAATCTTCATGAAGAGCAAGAAAGGGCACAGACATACACATTCTTACAGATTGTGTTGAAGTGGCTTAAAGACACACTTTCAGTTTAGGCTAACATGTTCTAATTTGTATTGAAAGAGACTGGAAGTGTTAACAAGGTCATTTACCACATGCTAGCAACTGAGTAGGGAAGCTCCACTCTATAGAAGAAGGATGCTTACAGTCATAAATTACTGAACCTTTCCTACATAGTTTGCAAGAGCCTGTCTTTGTCCAGACTGCACAATACTAGCATCTGTCATGATCAGCTCAATTCTGGAACACTTACCAATGTCAAGCTTTCCCTGCTTCTACCTGCACTTACAATATAGGTTAGGCGGGACACGCTTCCAAGGAACTCTCTGCTTAGGGGTATATCCGAGGCTCTACAAAGGGAGAAAAAAGCTATGCGGAAGGGACACAGACATACCTTTCTATTGTATGGTGATCAGGTCAGGGAGCCCAGATGAGTATAGCAATTATTCTGTAAGCTCAGAACCAGTCTCCAAAGCTACACAGTTTCCACTAAGGAAAAGTGTCTTAGGTGGCCCTTTACACTGTCCCTGGCAGTCCTTACCACCACTGGTTTGATATAAATTAATCCTGTATTCTAGGACCAACGCCATTTTGGATCCAGACTGCAAACCTCGCAAATCTCTTGCAAATCCCTGAAGCTGAGGCAGCACCCTTGAGGTGATCCACTTGTGCTGGCTGTGATGATCTTTGGGCTATTTTTCCCTAAGCTAATGCAGCTTTGGAAGAGAACTATGCAAATGCCTCTTGCTTGGCTTTCCGAGGAAAGACAGAAATGGTAACATGTGGACTCTCAGCACAACAACTGCAGACACTTTTATTCCTGTTTATATACATGTCAGGTCTTGGCATGTGCTTGCTGTGTAGTAACAGAAATTGCACACAAAGGACTGAAACAGTTTGAAAACCAGACAAATAATGTAGCTTTTTATGTCTGCTTTTTATTGGTCAGCACTGCTTCACTCTGTTGGGGAGAGACGTTGTCCTGCTTGCTAACCTGATTTCTTAGGCACACTCAAACTCTTATTTATTTTAAAGAATCTGTTTTAAGGCAGAGAAAAAAGGCTAATGCTAAGAGTTTAAAAAATCTGGATTGTAAACCCACTAAACTGTTATTGAAGAACAATCTTCATGCCTATTCCAATGCTTGGTCATAATTAAGAAGTCTTAGGGCTTTGATATTTGAAATTTGGTTATGCATTATTGTTTGAGGCTGACAAAACACTGGAATTTGTCTATACTGTTGTAGGAAAACATACTGTAGACAAGAAAAAAACCCAAACCCATGACTGATTGAAATACAGACAAATAGATGCATCACTATGTCATTTTTGCCATTATCACCTCAGCCATAAAAGGCTGGGGTGTATCAAGATGCAGAATGAACTTTAAAAATATTCTTCAGTTACAGATTGTTCACTTGTATTTTACCATAAATATCTTAACAATTATTTCAAGAGACATTATTCTTCCATTTAAGTACATGCTATGTGTGAATGATGTTATCTGTAAAAGCAATAAATTCAGTCATAGCAGTAAAATGTAATTAGAGTATTTTTCTGTGACAGAATTGATTTTGGGTAGGTCCATTAAACTCATTTGTAATAAATAGACTCTGAAGTTGCACAACTAAAATATTTACAAGATGAAGTTTGCAAATAAAGATTTCTCCTCACTTATGTGAGATTCACTTTTTGAAGATTATACTGAGACATTTGGGAGTCAATGAATAGCAGGCTAAAGTGATGGGAACACAATTGTATATTTCATGGGTGGAGAGAGGGGAGGGAGGCAAAGATTTGTAGGCTACCTGTCATCAGTCAGCATTAATTTTACATCTTGACCGTGAATCTATTTCAGTCAGGGATGGCAAAGCAACAGTAGAGATGGGTGAGTCAAGAACCATACTTATAATTTTAGTGTCCTACTTTGCAACTTCATTTGATGTACAAGGCCATGCATGGATCATCATTTATTTTACATCATAGCATGTAACTAATGGTCATGTTTCAGTGTCATCTTTGACAGTGTAACATAACTTTAGAGCTGTGTTAAAGTCTGCTTCTGAGGAAACACAGGCACTTCTTGTTGCACAGACTATCAACACCTTTTCAAATGAGTTCCACAAGAGGAGGTCTTCAATTGCACTGCATCCATAATTGCAGTAGGTTGTCAGAAAAGATTTACTTCTACTTAGGTGTATAAATAAGGACCTGATACTAAAAAATATTTTAAAGACTGGAATTTCAAAAGTATTTCAGTATATTTTTGTTGGTTTTATGCCTACTCATACAGTTCAAAAAGATTTCACAGTATAGGAATGCACTGATTAAAAAATTACTTTTCTTTCCTTGAAAAATAGTGGCTTAACGTGAGGAAACATATGGCTTGGAAAAAGCTCAAAAATAACTGATAAAATTAAAAAACAAAAACAAAACCAAATGAAAACCAGAGTGTTTTTCAGGAACACTTAAAACATAAAATAATCTAGATATTCCATGCATTTTCTACAGATGAACTGACTGTTCAACAGAGATTTATGTTCTTTGAGATGTTTTCAACTGTTCACCATCATCATCTCTTCCTTGGGCTCGTTTTAAGGTAATTTCTCCTCATTTAACTTTCATTAGCAATCGTACCAAGCTGCTGTGAGTAGTAGTATTCTACAGGTGAGTGAGAATTACTACATGACATACTAAAGGTTGCTCAATTCTTTTTAAATGCATCCATCTAAATTCTTACATGCCATTTCTGACCATCATAAATAACATATTATTAATATCGGAGAGAAAGCCAAAGAAAGGACCCAGTCACAAAGCAGCTGACATCAATGGGACCATTTATGCTATTAATTTTAGCATAAATTCTAGACTGATTATTGCAGATTGACCCAAGTACTCCATAGGTATCATTAATAAAACTGGAAATTTTCAAATTACTCATACAGTAGCCCAAAATCAATTCCAGACTCTGATGCTGCCCATGGTTGTAGCTGATAAGCTGAAACAAGAAAGTTTACCAGAACTACTGAGGGTTAGTAGTAACATAAATTATTGAACATAAAGTTTAACTTTTTAAGACTCACACAAAATTTTTCTGGTATTGTAAAAATCAACAAACTCTTAAAACTTTTGCCAATGAGTAGCACTTACAAGCTGAATAACCAGCACAACTAAAAGTGCTAATCCCCACATTGTGAATAGTTGCTCCAGAAAAGACAGGAAACTGGTCAGACAAAAAAAATGTGTTAAACTGAAATGGCTGGGCGTACTACCCAATGCAAGCCATGATGTAGTTTAAGTAATAGAGGATGGTATTTCAAACTATTTTCTGGACCAGACAAATAATTTGCCCCTTTAGGAATGGAAACTAGGCAACCTCTATAAATAAGGCAAAAGAGTCAGTATACTATAGCTCAATAGTCATTATGACTCATGCTGATGCTGCCATCCAGTACAAAAAGGGAGATAGCTAAAATGGATCCTCCTGATAGTAGAGGAATAATGCACCTATGACTTATGTTCAGATGAGCAAAAACTCCACTGTATTTGCTTTATATAAGTTCATTTCTTCTGCTTGCAAAAGTATAAGCAAAAAGTACATATTCCTCCGTTACGTTTATTTACCAAATATATGTTTATTTTGTGGGACAGTTCATGCTCTCATTCACTAAGATAATATACACATATATTTAGCTGTTTTAACAGCAGCTCCAGTCTGTAAGGAGCTTGGTGTCAACGAATAATACCTATCCACCAAACACAGTAAATTACACTCATTTAGATGAAAACTCCATTCACTATTGTCTGTGAATCAATGGAGGAAACTGAACATGTGGCAAACAGCTAACTCGGCACCACAAAATATAAATGGATTGGCAGAGGTATTTAAAACTTCTCTTTTTTATAACTGACAAACAATGTGGTGGTGGTAGGGAACAGGAAGACAATCATGGCACAAGTCAAACTGGGCAAAAAGTGTAAGAGAGGCAGAGTACTGAATAAGCATCTCAAAGGTATAAAAGACAAAAAGAGACTTCAAGGAAGTTTGCATGTGTAGAAATGGACTAGATTAGGGATTTTTAGAGAGCTTTTGACATCTGTTGAATTAGCCCTGTGAAATATAAATAACATTCAGCTGATTAAAAAGAAAAGTATTCATCAGTCTGTGTTACAACTCCAGGACAGGATTTGTTATTCCATTTATAATACTCTATTTAATAATGACACCCCAACCTCTATTCACATTAAGTTTTAGACAGCTATTGGTCTTAGTCCATGTTCAGCAGCCTAAGAAAATAATATTTTGTATTTGTTACAGTGAAGTTCTTTTTCTCCTCAGCTGTAGGACGTTCACAGCCTGCACTGTACTGTTTCAGTTACCATTTCAGCAGTGGTACTACTGCTGCTCACAGAAATTGTTTCCTAAAACTTTTCATGAATGATACTGAATAACGACTAGTACAGCTGGATCATAGAAAATCATAAACGTAAGTCACATCTGGCAAAATAGAACAAAGTCTGCAGTTAGAGGTCAGTGCTCTGTAGTGTGGAAGTGGCCAGTCCCACCTCACAGCATCAAACCTTTTATTGCTTTTCAGTGCAACAGAATCACTCACACTGTTAAACATGAGACAAGAATCTAAACTACTGTATGTCTGAAAATCCTTCTTCTACTTTTACTTGCTGCCATGGCTCTGGCAGTAAAAGACACATTTCAGGAAATTCCAAATATACTTAAGCTTCAAATCACAGGAAAACAATATTTCTAACAGAAGGGGAGCGAGTTAGTATAGTATCCCTGTGCTCTTTGAATCAGAGATTTCCAAAGTCAGTTACAGGATTAGTATTTCAGGATGAGCTGACTGCTTCAGCAGGAGCTGGAGTTCAGACTTCCTTCAGCTGCTAACTGTTCCAGTGAAGGAAATACATGCTGAAGTAATTGGGAAGCATATGTATGATTAAAGCAGACCCCTTGAGGGAAAAATGGGTAGCTAGAAAGGATTGCTTCTGATGTAATTATTCTGATTATTCTGGAGAACCCAAAGATGCCTTGCTTGGAAGAGGTACGCTTCAGTTCAGGAAGTTTGTGAGACTTGGGCCTACAAGTCAGGGGGAGAATACCAAAGATGTTCAGCCATAGAAACAGCGCTTTGGAAAGCTGGAATTAGTAATTTGGTCCAAAGAGAAGGCGGCAAACTAAGGTAAGAAAGACAGACAGTGTCTGAAACAAGATGTGATAAACTCTAGCATTAGCATTCTTAGTTTCATAAGCTGAAGTGCTGTCCAACGTACCATATTAGTAGTTAAACCTTAATAACCCTCAGTTCTGCGCTTTTGTACCCTACCTAATCAAAGTTAAGAAAAGGGAGTACTTTGGTTAGGCAATAATACAGTATAGCAAATGCTAATGTGAAGGGCATTGAGGCTCACTTTTAATAGATGGGTGGAGAGACAAAAGCATGTGGAAGCAAAGGAAGAAAGTTCCAAACAGAGAGATTAAGCATAGGCTTGCTAAATACATGCAAGGAGAGGAAAAAAAAAAAAGTGACCTTTCATAATGTACTTGGGCTAAATGGGGAGTGTGGGAGGGAAAGGGTGAGGCAGTTTGTGAATGGAACATTTGAGCAGTCAGCCAGTGTTACTGCAAAAGCTAGAGAGGCTTATTGAAGCCGAGTGTCTGGATAGTATATGCCTTCCCTCAACTCAAACTTTTCCACATGACTCTGAAAGAAACCTTGATGGAAAGGAATGGACTAATGCAGATTAGTCACATTGTTCAATACACCATGCTGAGACACTTGAGGGGAGTGATAAGAGAACTGACACACACTGTTGCATAAAATATACATACATGTGTATAACTGCATCTATCTGCTTCTTTTCAGTGTCTGTCCCTTATTCAAATATACTTTTTGCCATATGAGGAAAAGTAATATGAAGAAAGAGCCACAGGTCTGGGTCACAGTAGTAGTTTGGTAACGCTGAATAGCAAACCTGAGTTTGATTCAGTAAAACTGACTTTTTTGGAAATTTTTATTAATGGAGCTTGAGTATTTCTTAACATAGCTAACCCCAAACCTCTGGATACAGGGGATCATTTTATTAGCAGACCTGAGTAAAAACAATGACTCAGATACTCAGTACTACTCAAGATTCTTAAAGCCAATGTATCCAATTCCTTAAGAACTGCTATCTTTGAAAGGGTCTGCATTACCCTCTTCTCTCCCTGAATAGAGGGTTTGACCAGGGCCAGCCTCTTAGTCACTAGATTAAACACCAGAACAGCCTTGACTGGCATTTTGTGCTAGTGAAGACTTTAATCAAGAGTATTTAAAACTGGCTGGAAGCTGCTCAGCAAAACTAGCTAATCTGGATGAGGATAACTGGGGTCACAATTAAAGCAGTTTTAAAAAATACCATGGTTATGCTGTGAATTATTCTGCCATGCAAAAGAATATACTTTCTGTAAACCTATTAAAGGATGGAATTATGCTAGCTAGTTTGCCCTGTCAAATGTTTTATTTTAAACTAATCAAACCATCAGCCTTCAGAATTTTAAGGAGGTAGAAACTGAGTATTGGCTCAAACAGGTACTGTGGCATACAGTAAGATTTAGTATTTTGTATGACTTTTAATGTAAAATTGTTTTAAATATGTTCAGTTCTTCCTCTTGTTGGAGAGACTTTTAGACATTCTAGATGTGCAGTTACTGTGATTATACAGATACTTGTGTGACAAGTTATCATATGCTGGCATTTCAACGTTTACTTACCCAGCTGGCACACATAAGGGAAGTAATTGTAGTCACAAATTAGTCCTACAATCACATGCTTAAAGAGTTCTAAAATCTGGTTCCGGCTGTCCAAGTGTGATGGCTTGTTTTTAAGGAAAAAAAAAGAAAAAGTGATTCTAGATTCTAGCTGTGTCAGTCTTGTGCCTTTATTTTTCAAAGGAGCAAAAGCCATTAAAATCTTCACTTGAGTTTGCAGGTACCCTCTGATCACTTTTCAGAACTCCAGTAGTAGAAAGAGGCCTTATAACTAAGAGCAGTTGACAGTTCCTCCCACCACACCAGCACTACAGAAAGACTGCAACTTTGTATCATCTGACCTGTTGTGCTTAGGAGTTTGTGCTGTGACTCACAGTACTGATACATTATTTACATGAAACATTAAGGGCCTGATTCTTCACTCAGAGCCATTCAGTTTAAAATTAAATCTACTGAAATTGCTGGTGTTAAAATCAGTGCAACTTTGTGAAAACAGAATTGAGCTCTTATAGCACCATCCAGCGCAGTGGCTTGATAAATTATATAACATTAACGAATCTTCTAATTCTTTGGTAAATGAGAATTTGATGACAAAGCCTCAATAGGCTTGGCAACTCAGATAAGTGCCACAAAGTCAGCTTGTTTATCCGCAGATTATCTGAATTATTCAGGCCTCTTGGGTTTTCAAAATTGAGCTGGAAGTCTTGCACAGACAGACTTTGCCAATTGTGTGTACAGTAATGAGAAAAAAATATTCCCAGAGAAATTTCCCATGACAAAATATCCCTGGTAACTAACAACAATAATTTTTTTTCACTACATGAAACGATCTTGTCAATCAACTAGGACTGTGGTGAAAATGCTCCTGAAATAGCTACGTATAGTAGTCCAGGAGGCAACCAATCATCTTTCCTCACAAGTGAGAAATACATTCTTACAATTAGAAAAATCTATTGAAGAGGCCATCTATTTTTCACAATAGAGATTTAGAACAAACCATCGTGACCTGGAGAGGACTAGCACTGGATACAAAGATACTGAAGAGCTGCAGTCCTTCTCTCCACCTGCCTGCTCACAGCCTGAACCAAAGCCCACTGATGTTATTGACAGCCAATTTTTCCATTTGATCTTACTAGATTTTGAACTTGGTGTTAATTATGGCACTTTTGATCCCTAAATAATCTACTGCATCCTGCTTAGAGCAGGATGAATTATGAGAGCTAACATACACGGATGACTAAAATGAACAGGTTTGACTCTAAGATTTCAAGTGTATGAAGATGATTGCAGCCAGCAAAGGACATTTTATGACGCCTAGGAAAGAAACCATCAAAATTCCCCAAAAGCCTGTTCCTGCATTTTCTACCACTTTGAATCTTGATTACCTTATTAGGAAGAAAGAGGTGCAAAATCTTGCTTGAAATTATTCTTTTCTCCCTCTTGTCAAGCTGATATAATAGCAATTGCTTTTCTTTGCACCTGTTTAGTACTCCATAGTCACTTACTTAAAACTTGGTCATCTCCTCACCTTCAATCTACAAACTCTTTCCCATGAGATATTGGGGGGGGGGGGGGGGGGGAGGAGGAGGAGAGAGAAGGAAAAGAAAAGGAAAAGAGAAAAAAGACAAAAAGAAAATGGAAAATGGAAAAGGGAAAAGGGAAAAGGGAAAAGGGAAAAGGGAAAAGGGAAAGGAAGAAAAATCTTCCATCCCTTCTACACCTTTAAAAACATTTACAGTCGGGGGGAAGGGAAGGCAAAGGGAAAGGCAAAGGGAAAGGGAAAGGGCAAGGAAAAGGAAAGAGAGATCAACTTGCCCTAGTATTATAGGCCCTTCTTTGGGAGGGGGGAGAGAGGGGTAGTACATTAAGATAATAAAAGTAACAGTTCTAAATTTCGAATCCTTGCAACAACAAAAATAATTCTGTGTAAAAGTAACATGGGATTCACAGTGCAAAGATCTCAGAAGAAAGTAGTTTTTCTATCTACATATATCACCCTGCTCCCCTCTTCCCCCTTCTGAAAAATAATTAGATTATTTCTCCTTCATAACTGTAAAATGGAATGGCATATTTCTTAACCTATGACCATTGTACTGAGGAATAATGAAGAATATTCAGTTTTAACTTCTGTTTCTTACAATATTCTTTGTGATTAGCCTGAGAGAGACTGCTGTAGAGAGCAGGAAGCAGCCAGCCAGGCTGCTGAGGTTGAAGGAACTACTTGGGATCAGAGTTTGATGAAACACAAAGTCACTGAGTTAATTTGAAACTCAAAGTAGAAAAAGGTCCTTTTGAAATACCTTTAACTTCTGATTTGTCTTGTTTAGTACCTTTTCTCTCTATTTCAAATACATATTATCCTGTTTTGATTTTCTTTGGGGAGCTCATGGTAAGAGAAGGCTTGGGCACAGTCACCTCAAAGTTCTGGGCAACTCATATTCCTAGTAGCCCTTCACCAGGACTAGCTCTTCCTCCTTCTCCTTTAAATGCTTCTGTGTTGGGTTTCCGTGGCAAGGTTTTGGTAGCTGGGGGGCTACAGGGGTGGCTTCTGTGAGAAGCTGCTAGAAGCTACCCCTGTGTCTGATAGAGCCAGTGCCAGCCGGCTCCAAGACGGACCCGCCGCTGGCCAAGGCCAAGCCAATCGGTGCCTCTGTGATAACATATTTAAGAAGGAAAAAACAGTTTGGCAGAGCTTTTGCAGCCAGAGAGACGAGTGAGAAGATGTCAGAAACTCTGCAGACACCAAGGTCAGTGAAGAAGGAGGGGCAGGAGGTGCTGCAGGCACCAGAGCAGAGATCTCCCTGCAGCCTGTGGTGAAGACCATGGTGAAGCAGGCTGTCCCCCTGCAGCCCATGGAGGAAGGATGAGGGGGTGTAGCGATTCCACCTGCAGCCCGTGGAGGACCCCACACCGGAGCAGGTGGAGGCACCCGAAGGAGGCTGTGACCCCGTGGGAAGCCCGCGCTGGAGCAAGCTCCTGGCAGGACCGGGGGACCTGTGGAGAGAGGAGCCCACACCAGAGCAGGTTTGCTGGCAGGACTTGTGACCCCGTGGGGGACCCATGCTGGAGCAGTTTGCTCCTGAAGGTCTGCACCCTGTGGGAGAGGCCCACGCTGGAGCAGTTCATGAAGGACTGTAGCCCATGGGGGAGACTCACATTGGAGAAGTTCATGAAAGACTGTCTCCCA
Source organism: Balearica regulorum gibbericeps (assembly GCF_011004875.1). Lineage (NCBI taxonomy): Eukaryota > Metazoa > Chordata > Aves > Gruiformes > Gruidae > Balearica > Balearica regulorum. The sequence continues at coordinate 7,823,783 of NC_046196.1, read as the reverse complement.
TGAGAGGGACTCCATGCTGGAGCAGGGGAATGATGAGAGGAGTCCTCCCCCTGAGGATGAAGAAGCGGCAGAAACAACGTGTGATGAACCGACCGTAACCCCCATTCCCTGTCCCCCTGTGCCGCTGGGGGGGCGGAGGTTGAAGCCGGGAGTGAAGTTGAGCCTGGGAAGATGGGAGGGGTGGGGGGAGGTGCTTTAAGATTTGATTTTATTTCTCATTCCTCCACTCTGTTTTGTTTAGTAATAAATTAGATGAATTCCCTCTCTAAGTTCGGTCTGTTTTGCTCGTGATGATAATTGGTGAGTGATCTCTCCCTGTCCTTATCTCAACCCACAAGCTTTTCGTTGCACCTTTTCTCCCCTGTCTAGAGAAGGAGGGGAGTGATAGCGCAGCTCTGGTGGGCACCTGGCCCTCAGCCAGGGTCAACCCACCACTGTTAAAATTCTGTTTAACAGTGAGTCTGAAAAAGCAAAAGGCCAAACGCCAGAGTAAAGAAAAGGTAGAGTCTATGCATAAAAAATGGAAATCTGCAGTTGTTCAATTTGCTTCAACTAGAATCAATAATCTAAATCCCCTTAGAACATTTCCTGCAAAGATGCTAAGTCAGATTCTTAACAAGGACTCTAGAAATTATAATATCATGGACTGTAAGCAGGAAAAACCTCCACAAATTAACACTGAGAGAAAAAGTTTAAGAACAAAAGATGTGCTTAATTTTTTTTTTCACATATATTTTTACAGACTACAACTGTGGGGTGTTTGACTGTTTTTTGTTTGGTTTTGTTAATAGAATAGGATTGCAGGTGATGGAATTGTAATTGATTTGAATAAAAGCTTACCGGAATAGCTAAAGCCGATAATAACAGATATGAATAATATACTTCTCACTATAGACGAATCACCAAAAATAATTTGCTACTAAAGGAAAATTGTTGTTTGTTAAGAACCAAAAGAGATTGACTCTCCTGGTCATAAATCAGAACTTTTTCTGACACTCAGCTCTGAGTTAGGTTTAGGTTATATGACTGAGGGGTCTGACCTCCAATAGACACTTCTTTGATTTCAGGAGTTCCTGGATTTGAGCAATTATTGTGCTCCATTGTAAAATGTAACACATTTATGGAGGCTGAATACAGAAAACATAGTGAAAGGAATAATAACTGTCATTCTTTGTTCAAGAAGGTAAGTATTAGTGGCAATAAACAATTCTAGGAAGTTCTCATTTCTTTCCAGCAAATTAAAATTGCATTTTCCATACTGCTTAAAGTGGTAAGTTTATTTAATTTTGAAATACTTGTTTGAGTGGAAAAGAAAACTATGAATCCAATTCTTAATGTTGTATGCAGGTTCTATCACTGACCTCCAAGTATACAGAATCAAGACTAACTGATAGATAATGGTGCACTTCAATTTTCAATAAAATCATAACAGTAAGTCACTGAGGTACAAGGTCAAAAGAATTTTTAGACATACTAAAGACAAGAATGATTGTTTTCATAAAAGAAGAGTTTCTTAAGCAATAAGACTTGTGACAAAAAAATAATACTAATCAATATGTTGTATCCAAAGGGGTTCAATAATGAATTTCAATTACATTTAAACTATAACACTCCTCATTTATTGCTCAGTATGAAGTACAGCTTATGAACCTACTGATTTAATAGAAATAATCAATTGTCTTCAATAAAATAAGATGAATGGGATCCCGGCGCTTTATGAAACTTCATTGAGGCAACATGCATGCTTATTTTCTGACAGCAGGTTCACATTATTGCCAATTTTCAAATATCTTCTTATAGTATGAAGGCCAATTATAACAGAATTAATATACTTTCCATTACCTAAAAACTCTACAGTGGGGAATTTATCACAAATACTTCTCCATTTTTAAGTGTTTTGTGAATGGTACTTCTCTCCAAAGTCCTTACAATTCTAATGCATTATGTTTACCTCATTTGCAAGTAGTTGCTAAATTCACATACCCTTAGATTTAGTCTGATAAAAAAAGCCCTATATCAGGCATTAATCAGACATTTGATATGCTGATTCATATGAATTTTATTTGAATTATTGAATAAAAAAATCACTTGCTAGTTCTTGCTACTTACACTGTGGAATACTCCTTTAGTACTTTTTTTATTAAGACAACAAAATCCTACACCTGCTCAAGTACATTGCAAAACTTCTATTGACACTAACATCACGGAGTTGATAGTACCAGTGATGCCATCAGAATTGGGATTTTGCTCTTAATTGAAGTAGTCGGTGGGTCAGCTACTTGTGAGAAATCTGTCACTCACTGATAACTAGCGGCTTACTTATCCCCTGGTGCTCCACACAAGGTATGATGTACATCTTATTTGTGAAACCTTCATGTAAACTTCAAATCATGTTGTAGCTGTGTAGTAAGGAGCAGTCTTAACATGATAATATGTATTACTAAAGAGTCAATAGAGCTTTCAAAAATATCATAAAAGGTGAGTCACAAAACTAGTGAGCAGTGCTATTATGCTTAGGCATTTATAAAAACATGATTTAGCAAATGCTTTTTATTTTTATTTCATTCCTTTGGGGAAAGAACCTTCCCCCCCCCCCCGCACTGGAATATTGATATAAAGAATTTATATTGTAATGAATCATATCCTAAAATATTTGTATGTCATCTCAAGTTTAAAAACAAAAAACAAAAAAAAAAAAAAAAACAAAAAAAACCCCAAACCAAACCAAAAAACCCACCCCCCCCCCCCCAAAAAAAACCCCCACCAAATCTGTAAGCTGTAAAACACATCCAATATGATGTCTTTATGCTAATGGGATCAACAGAAGATATTAAGTGCATCACAAAACTGAAAATGAAAATGGAAAATGGAAAAAGCATGTGACTATTTGTAGTCAGCACTAATATTTTCAATAATGCATGGGAAAAATATTATATAAAATTCATTATTCATATACTTCTTTCCCACATGCACCTGAAAATGGCACAGTACACTTTGCCTTAGGAATTTTTGAAATTATATTTTTCTGTTCTTAATTTTCTTGCTAAATGCACAGTCAATCATATAGCACCTTCTCTTAGTGGATAACTAATTTTCTTTGACTATGTCTTTTTTTTCTGGATATCTGAATAGAAAATAGAGATTTCTAGTACTCCTACCACACACTCTATTTCTTTGCACATTAATTTTTCAGATGAAGTCTACAGAACTAACCTGTTAGTCATGCCTCTTTTTCAACAATTTTATGAGTGAAGTAAGTTTGACATTCAACATTACTGTGAATGGATGCATATACTTCTGATAACATAGTCAGCTTTGGCATAATAATATCTCTGTTGGTTAAGCCGAGCATGGATTGTGAAACAGCATGCAGGAGGAAAAGTCCAGATATAAAACGCACACTTAGAGTAGTATCATTAAATACATGTCTTCATAGTTAGAACAGAAATTGAGCTTCATTAACTCAAATTCTGCAGTCTTACAAATATTATTTGTTTGCTTTGAATCAATGCTTAAAAATGCAGTGGTGAATTATTGCTCCTTCTGCATCAAATAGTATTATCATATAATTAAAACTCTAGTGCATTTTTTATTCATTAATAGATGGGGCTGCATAAATTGTAAGTTTCTAGACTCTTTGTGGAAAATACCATCCTGACCAGTGACTACTTCTAAGTAGAGCCTGAATTTTTCAAATAATTTTAAGCTGATTAACAACAACAACAACAACAAAAAAGAGTCTACCAAAATATTTAAAAACTTGAGCATGGGGCCAGCTAAAAAGTTTCTTTTTTTATTTGTTCATTAGTTTTTAGTTTCAGACAAAGAACAGTCAGTTCTTCCTACAGCCTTATTAATGATCTTTGAGGAAGCTCACTATCCCAGATAAGCTACATACAGGTGTTTGTATTAATGTAGCCTTTATATACCATACAGCGTGCTGGATTTGTTTACAGAAGAGCTAGCAGGGCTTTCACATGGCTACTCCTACTGGGAAAAGAATAAATTGCAAAAAGGTGATCACGTCAATATTGTCAGTATATTTTGACACATCTTTTGATGAATCCCATAATCTCAAATAGTGATCTTTTTGAATCAACATTATTCAGATATTGTTTATTGTACTATTACAAGTAAAAGCTTTCAGTTTTCTGTTGCGTGAAAGTAGAGACAAATGTTACTGAGGATTACCAGAAAAGAGGCTTATAGAAACCCTCCTCCCAAACAACCCTCCCATGCCTAAACCAGTCTAAAATGAGCTGGATGCAGCTTTTCCAGGTGAGTGTTTTTAGCTATCCCAGTAAAGTTACAAAGCTAGAAAATCAATCAGCCTAAAATAAATAAATGAATGAAACACCAAAGAACATTTGAGAGGGTTTTTCCTGAGCCATTAGTGAACAGCCATAGCACCGTAATCCCAACCATTGCAAGAATTTGTTCTTAAAAGACAGGATAGTAGTCACAGCTCTGAAATACTTTAATTTGAAAGAGCAACTTCAACAAAATGCTATGCTTGAGCAACTGTCAAGATACAGGGAATGGGAGAGAATCAGAAGACACTGGTGTCAGATGTATCTCACTGATGTGGGAACAGAGCATTTAAAAGCAACAGGCTTGCCTTCCTGCTGTCCTTGTGAGGTCGTTTTGTATAGTATGTAAGTAAATGAAATCAGAACTGGAAAATGGTGGGTTACAGTGTAGGGACACAAATAGCTACATATAAGGCAGAAAAGAGACTGTTGCAAGCAGCAATATGGAACAGGAAACAGGGAACTACCAGCAGGTTCTGTGGTGAGGATTTGCTTCAGACTTGTTAATCAAGAGATGATTTGACACTGTACTCTGTGGGTTAGACACCCTGCACCATTCTTCAGAAAAGGAAGATGTTTTCACTAAATCATATGGCATCACCTAGGCTTTTCTCCTTTTTTAATAACCATTAGCCTCACCAAAGCATAAAACTCTTTCTACCACCCACTTCTCATTTGCTGTGAAGCAACTTTTATAGCAACATCAATAATGAACATTAGGATGGGATAAAGGTATGTAACTCATCACCAGTTCTTGAATAAGATCAGACATGATGATAATCAGCTTGGGTGATCGATTCTTCATCGGAGTCTTTTGCCTAAGGATGCTATAAGACAAGAACAAAGAGGATAGCCAGGAACTGTGCTATCCTAGTAACAGATACAAGCAAATATGAAAGAGCTCATTAAGCATGTGCTGATCTTGGCTCTTCACATTACATGGCTTTCCTAGCCATAGCTACAAGTCAGATTATAGTAAAACCAATTTTTTAGGGAAAAAAAACCCCAAACACCCCCAAATCTGCTATGATGGAGGAACATGAGAAGATAAATGGCATCAAATGTGCTACCAAGCTTAGATATGCTATTAGTATTCAAGTCATGACAGAACAAGAAAATGTCAGCTATCAGGATCTGATGAGAAAAGGCTTACATGATTGAGGCCCTAATGTAAAATCACATATGTACGTTATCCTACTCATATATAGGATGACTTGTATAGCTCATGTGAATTCTGATAGCAATTTTAAAAGTTGCTGGAACAAGTCTACACTGCGCCCTAGGAACACCATCTCATCTACTCTTGGCTCTGTCTACAGTTCACATTTGCACTAGCCAGCTCTGTCTTCCACTGTAACTTGCTGAGCACTTGTGCTAAGCTTGGGCTGTGGCACTCACCGGTTCAGGTCTTGCTTTTTTGAGAATGCCTGAACTTAAGAAGGTTTTGTCAGAACAAATCTACTGTATGCTGTAACTGTTAGTCACACTCTGCTTCTCTCTCCAGCTTTTTCAGGCTGTTGTATATCAAAACTACTCTCTTAAAACAAACTGGTATCTCCTGTACTTTACAATAAAATAGACAAACACCCTGCTAGTCTTTAAGCTTCCCCAACCACATACATACCCTCATTTGACCCTCCCCTGGCTTGGAAACTAAAATCACATTTTTTGTGAGCAATGCAGGTCAAATTTTCCACAACAAATAACATTTAAACAGGATGAAATTTCAGTTACATTATACAGAGCTGGGGGAAAAGGGGGAGGAAAAAAGGAAGGGGAAAGAGGGGAAAGAGGGGAAAGAGAAAAAATACTGGAAGGCTTTCTATTCCTTTCAAGTTATTGAACAATTTTCATATTTTCATCATCCCTACGAAAATTATGAGTTTTAAAGTAAAAAAATCTGCTTAATAAACTGAGTCACTTTCTTACTTGGGTAACAGTCCCTGTATATGACCTTGTAGCCTTACCAAGCGAGACAGACAATCTGTTTTATCTGAGTGGCTTTTTCTTTCTGCTAACTTCACTCTGTTTCCACCCACATAATTTATTTTTTAACGGAAAAAATAATTTCCATTTTAAAATTATCATACTTGTTTTTCACACAACCTATTTTTCATACGTAAGAGTTTCTAAACCAGAACCACAGCTCTCTGCATCTCAGAAAATAAGTGACTCCTTTTCCCTTTCTCTCAGGTAAGATTCTGATTCCCTTTTTCCTTTTCTCATAGATTATTTAACCATTTTGCTGGCCCTATGCTAGTTCCTTCAGTAATTCAACATCATTACTCTAGCTCCTTCCAGTGGTAAATCATAATGTTCAACAAGAAAAGAATAGAGCTTTTAATATACCGTTATTCATTTTGCTCCACAGAAGCCAAATGAGCGTCTTTTAAACCAAGTCTTTCTGCTTGTCCTAGTTGCATCAAAGGTAAAGGGTAAATGAAGCTCAAAGGTATAGCTCAGCTTCATTCACAGTTTTAGAATATTTTGGTTATGTAGCTAACATTGGCATTTTATCTCCACCACAGTATAGCTTGTGACTTTTTTTGTCTGCTATAATGCTGTGAGGGTAAAAGCATAGACAGGATAACAGCAAATCTACGTTTCAGGTTAACTACAGTTTGCCTAACTCAAAACGGGGGGAGCAACTTGAAATAAATTCACAGTTCTGAGGATCACGTGCTTTTTGAAATAGTTACCAAATAAAGGACTAGAAAAGCAATCAATATTTAAGTAAATATTAAAAAAGATACTTTAATATTACCTCATTTTAAATTCATATATATTTGAGAAACCCTGCATGATTTGTAAGATAAACACTGAACTCATCTGTGACAATCCAGAACTAAAAAAAAAAACAACCAAACATAAAAGTCCCAAATACAACATATGAGCTACAAATGCTAAAAACAAACTTATCAAAGGAAGTCTGTGACAACATTATGGGAGAAATTTGGAGTACTGCTGATAACAGTCCTGAAAAATATTAAATAAACTTGTTAAAGAAGATAAATCAGAAACTGAAGAAACAATTCATTAGAGAACTGTAGTACATTAACAATATTCAGCAGTTCTGCAATCACAGCCATGAACTGTCAGCAAAGAGTATATGTGATCATTTATTTGATTATAAAGTACCTAAGAGTGTTCAGCAGGTCAGATTTTTCAGCCGGCTAAGTTTTCTAATAGCTCTTCTCAATCAAGGGATTGTGCTGCACAGTGGAACACTGAGCACAGATACGAGGATGATGGAGGTCACTGACCCATCTATTTAAATAAAAAAGGACTGTCCACAGGAGGTCTACAAATGCTACTTCCTACAGGTTTCTGTTAAAAATCTTTGCTTTTGCTGTTAACATATAAATTTAGGCCCTCGTCATTAGATGCTGTGGCACAATAAACCGGAGTTGAACAAATACGTAGGGAATCATTAGTCTGAACAGCAATTTGACCTCTGCACATGATTTAGACCCCAATCTTTCATAAGATTATGCACATGCTTAAATCTATCTACAAGTAAAACGCTATTAGAATTAATCACCAGGAGCAAGTTGGTTGAGGGAATCAGTGAAAGAACATTTACTCCATGTCTTAATAATTGGTTGAATCTGTTTCTTATTAATCAAACCCTACTTAGCACTTTAGTGTTAGTTATGCTTAAATTAAAAAGCTGTCTGCCCATTTTGTTTCACAATTCGCATTTCTCTTCCACAAGGAAAGTTTTTCTGAGTTAACTCCCTGGTCTCTCTAAGGAGAGGTTATGATCAAAATGAACAATATCGCCCAAGGAATTGTAAATGTCTTGTACTAGAGGGCTTTGGAGGAGATTTCAAAGAAAGATGTAGACTCATAAATGGGACTCAAGCACCTAAATTCCCTGTGAGTCCAAAATCATGATCTTTGAAGCTTGCTCAATTGATCCTAGAGAGCAATGAGCTCCAGAATTCCTATATCTTTATTTTAAACTTGAAGTTGCACCTTAACTTGGACCAAGTTTGGGCAGGACTAAGTAAAATAGCATTTACCTTGAAACCATGTGTGAAATAGAAAGATCATGACCCCCTGATTAATGGATATTATTGTAGGGAGTATTATATTATGGAGTCTACTCAAATCTACAAATGGGCATCTCTAAGGATAGGAGCCTATTTAGGATGCATTTTTCTAGTTTCCTCATTAAAACTAAGTAATTCTGCCAAAAAACCCTCTAAGTACATGGTGAGGTAGAAAAAGGGGCCCAGATTCTACAATCTAGTAGTATACACACTTCAAAAAGGTATCTGGCTGCTCATTTATGCACAATAACTACTAGCTTAACTGTAAACAACTGCACAGGTATGATTCTTTAATCCCTCTACTCACCTCTCTGCCTGCTTTATTTACACTTTCTGATGCTGTTAACGCTGCTTCCCTTGCTATCCTGTAGCACAGCTTCGACTGGAGAAACGACCGCACCCGTCGCTGTGAGGAATGGCCATGAGGAGCTGCCTCAAGCAAGGGGCAGGAGGACGCACCCTCTCTCGTGCGCCCTCTCTCTCTCCCCTGCGCGCCCTGAGGCGGCTGCCTCAAGCAAGGGGCAGGAGCACGCGCCCTCTCGCGTGCGCCCTCTCGCGTGCGCCCTCTCGCGTGCGCCCTCTCGCGTGCGCCCTCTCGCGTGCGCCCTCTCGCGTGCGCCCTCTCGCGTGCGCCCTCTCGCGTGCGCCCTCTCGCGTGCGCCCTCTCGCGTGCGCCCTCTCGCGTGCGCCCTCTCTCTCTCTCCTGCGCGCCCTGAGGGGGCCGCTATTTTGTGAGAGGAAGGATGGACGTCGTTGGTACTTTAGGGAAAAGTCTCACACCAGTTTCTAGTTTTCCTTTTAAAGGCAGCGCGAGGCATTGCCTTCAGAATAAGAAGAAATCTTGTGTAAGGTGAGGTTTGTGGCTGTGGTAGCTGCTTGAATTAATTGTGTGTTTGTGGCTGGGTCCCTATATTCTCGTGGTTTGTTGAGGAGGATGAGGCTGGTGGAAGAGAAAGAAGCTTTGGCTTGCCCTGTCCTGAAATGGTAGGAGGAGAGGAGAGCAGTGGTTGTCTCCTTGCAGGCAGTTAGTAAGCAGGGCACCTCGTACCACTGTTGGTGACAGGGAGCAGCCTCAAAGGCAAGTTTTGGTGGGAGGGAGGGAAGGTGGGTGGTGTCTTCTGCACCCCTGAGGGGACTGTCTGCCCCACACAGGACCTTATTCTGAAGTATGGCTGCAATAACAGACTCCTCTGTACAAGCATGCAGGTAAAGATTTATTTTTAGAGCGTTTTTATTTAATGGTTTGATAGAGAGTTTGGAGTTTTGAGGTTTTTAAGTTTTGGTTGTTCTCCTGAGTTTATTTCTCATGATTTAACAAGACATAACTGCAGAGATTTGAAGTCTGATGAACCTATTTCAGGAAAGGTGAGCTTTGGCTGACTGAGGCTCCCACTTCCTACTGCTGCTCAAGCAGCTCCCCCACTCATCATAATAGCAATTTTTTTCTGGGACAACAAATTGCCAAATTCTCTCTATGCCAAACAGAGACAAGTGTAGAAGCTGCCTAATAAAAGGTTCTCAATTCAGCTCTCAGGGCAAAGAATTTCATGTTTAATGGATCTAGGCCTAATAAATTGAACCTACCAAAAGCTTTCTATATACACAGTTTTGGAGTTGTACGATTGCCATCTTTGAAAGCTTAAAAACAGTTGAGGAGATAAAATCACTGGGTAGTCAAAAAACAGAAACCACCAGGTTCCATCTGGTTCCTTATCCTTTGCTCCACTGAAAAATCTGGCTATAATGTATGAGGAGAGGGTGTTGAACAGCTTGAAAGGTTACAGTGTGATTAATGGGACGATGTGTGGATACCACGTGGTAATCCATCTACACACTATCCAATTCAATTTGGCCTATATCGTGTTGTAGAAGAGATTTAAATAGTCTTTCAAGGCCAGAAGAATAACATTATCACAATCCTCTATTCCTCCTTAATATGATTCTCTCAAAAGTAGATTTAGTGTGGAGAAATAGTTTCAATAACAAATGGAAATCAGTTAAAATAAAATACTCCTCCACCCCAACACAGAACTCACTTGGAGAATTGTTTATTTGTGTATTAAACTGTTATTTTTCACGCAGGAAGTTTCAGTAAGGCAAGTTGAAATTTAGGAATTATGTAATGGTAAAATACAAGCTGTTAACAATTGGTTTCCCTATTAAATGGAGAACTTGCAGAGGAAATTGCAAAGAGGAAAAGTCTACATGTATAATATTGTCAAAAACCTTAAGTAATTAGTATTTTTTAGAATAAGTTGGTCATGCAAAAAGGGATTTAAAAAGCTTAAGGAGGAACAAGTTAACATTTCCAAGGCGGGGGGGGGGGGGGGGGGTGTGTGTGTGTGTGTGTAAGTATACATCTAAATGGGTTTTTCTTCTTTTTTTTAAGCACAATCTGTTTTCCTTCTGACCTTGTTCTGTGCATGAACCATGTTAATCAGAGTGCCAGTAGGGGTGGGAACCTTGTGTATGCACTTTGAAGAAAATAGCAAGAATGGTTTTGGCCACTTAGTAATCATATTGCAGGTTAGAATTAATTTACTTGAAGAAACATCTTGTGCATCTATGTCCATGTATATCAGACTTTTTTTTTTCTTTTTTACATAGTAGTGCTATACATTATGATTAATCTTTGTCTCTGAAATCATTCATAGAAAAGAAAATATGTTTTCATATAAACTTATCTTGACATCTTCGAAAACATGATATTTAAGGTGCATGATACTGCTCCAAGGAGATGTTGAATATTGGTGAATTTAATGCAATAAGTAAGATCCATGTATTCCAGCAATATACAGAAGAAAAAGAAGGCTAGGTGGAAAAAGAGCTAAAAAAATCTCTTCACGGACTTACTCAGATTTTCATTCTTTTTTGTTAAAAAGTCCCAATGAAATTGTGAGGCTTGTTTAGCCTTGAACTTACAGAGGTGGTTAAGTGTTTTTTTGATCTGGATTTCAGATGTGATGTATTTATTTATTATGAACAAAACTAATTGCTGCTGTACATTAAATTGCCATGGTTTTCCTTCTACTGCAAAGTGTCATTTTCTCAGTCCCTCTGAAGTCTAATTTTCCTTACTTTTAACTGTTTTGCATCTTCCCTCATTATCCAATCACCTTTCAATTCATGACCTTCAGAGAATGTGAGAACTTTCCAGCATTAAACTGCCTGGTTAATGAGCTTCCATGAGATGTGGAGATTCACTTATCATTTTAGTGTTTGTTCCCTTTGGTCAGTTGTACTTCAATGTTTTGCACTCTCTATGTATGCTTTACATTGATACTTCTTTTAAAGCCTAATATTTCCCATTCAAAATGCACTTGAACAATAGTAAATCCAGAAGTCAGCAGCATAAAACAGCCACCCTCACCTCTCTCATTCTGTTTTGTAAGAGTAGGATCTGGCAGTGGCAAATGGCAGACTGTCTATTCTAAGAACCACTGAATCACTCTGACCACTTTAGACCTTTAAAAATATGTAAATCTGCTTGCTGTTTTCATGTGACTGTTGGCTTGTAAAATAGGATAGACTATTTCAGTTGGAAGGCACCTGCAATGATCATCTAGTCCAACTGCCTGACCAATTCAGGGCTGACCAGAAGTTAAAACATGTTATTAAGGGCATTGTCCAAATGCCTCTTAAACATTGACAGGCTTGAGGCATCAACCACCTTTCTAGGAAGCCTGTTCCAGTGTTTGACCACCCTCTCAGTAAAGAAGTGATTCCTAATGTCTAGTCTAAACCTCCCCTGGCATAGCTTTGAACCATTCCCACTCATGCTGTCACTGGATATCAGGGAGAAGAGATCAGCAACTCCCTCTCTGCTTCCCTTCCACAGGAAGCTATAGAGAGCTTCTCAGCTTCCTTTTCTCCAAATGAAACAAGTCCAAAGTCCCTAGCCACTCCTTGTAGGACATTCCTTCCAACCCTTTCACCAGTTTTGTTGCCTTTTTCTGGATGCATTCAAGGACTCTCACATCCTTCTTAAATTTTGGGCCCAGAACTGCACACAGTGCTCAAAGTGAGTCCACACCAACACTGAATATAGTGGGATAATCACCTCTTTTTAACTGGCTGGTTGTACTTTGTTTGCTGCACCCCAGGATGCTGTTTGCTGCCTTGGCTGCTAGGACACACTGCTGACTCATATTGAGCCTGCTGTTGACCAGCACCCTCAGATGCCTTTCTGCAGGGCTGCTTTCCTGTCACTCCTCTCCCAATTTATACTTGTGCCTGGTATTACTCCATCCTAGGTGCAGAATCTGGCATTTTGACTTGTTAAATTTCATCCCATTAAACATAGCCCAATGCTCCAAGCTATCTAGATCCCTCTACAAGGCTCTTGTCCCTCAAAAGAGTCAACAGCATCTCCTAGCTTGGTATCATCAGCAAACTTGCTAATGGTGCATTCAACTCCTGCATCCAGATCATTGATAAATATATTGAACAGAACTGGCCCTAGCACTGAATGTCAAGGAACATGGCTGGTGAATGGTTGCCAGTCAGAGGTAGTCCCATTCACTACAACTCTTTGAGCTCTGCCCTTCAGCCAGTTCTTCACCAAGTGCACCATGAACCTGCTTATTCCACAGTTGAACAATTTGTCGAGAAGGATGCTGTGAGGGACAGTATCAAAAGCCTTACTAAAATTCAGAAAAACTATATCCACCACCTTCCCTTCATCCACTAGGCAGGTGACCTTACAGAAGGATATTAAACAGGACTTTCATTTTGTGAACCCATGTTGACTGTGCCAAAATGGGTGAAGCTGTTCCACAGAGTGTTCTGGTACATCTGCCAGCGTTACAGTCTTTTAAATAATTTAGCTATATTTTTTTTTTCTACATAGTTAGTTGCAAAGACCCTCAGAATCATTTAATGTTATATATCTTTGGCCAAAGTATAAATGGACTGTATGTATTTGCATTACCTGTCGGTATGGATCAGTTCTCTATTTGGATCTGTTAGTTATTCTTTAAAAACTGTATATATGGAGTTTTTGAAAAAATATAAAAATGTGATGAAGGTTAAATATCTGGAGCCAGATGTTAGAATGTTAAATTTCTACATGTGGGTCACAACAACGTCTTTGAGAACTGGTATGCACTTGACCAATTTGTGCGAGCACTGTTCGTAGTGAGGATTGAATTTACATGCAATATTCTCCCATTTTCCACTCTGCAAGAGAAGCAGTTGCTAACAAAGAATGGAAAAGGTACTTGGAAAATGACATGGGGAAACATGAAGGTAGATGGTATTTTAATAAGATCACAGCCTTGCTGCTGTATGTGTGCCTCAGAAACATCACCAAATAAATAGATGAGCACCTGCAAGAAGAACAAGATTTCCTAAATATTTATGAATCAGAATCAGTAATCTAATTTGTGGGTATGAAATACAAGGAAGGGTTATAGGCCTTTGTCTGGAGCATTGCACGCACTGATCATTGAGACTCTTTACTTGAACACTGCAAAAAGTGGCTCTGTGTCTGAATTTAATATGTTTTAATTGTTGTTTAATTGTTAAACAGCAGACTGCAAGTGCTTCTTTCTAGAATGAATAGCATGAACTGGCATGTACTCCTTCAGCACTCACAAAATATGCTATTCTGACCTAGTCAGAATGCCATGTTGTGATTATGGTGAACCTTCAGTCAGAGTAGGGAGAAACTGCTTGTCCTGTTCATGAAAGGAGTGACTGCTGTGAGTGCTCATATTCTTGTCCAGATTATGTGTGCATTACTGAGGGTTAAGCGTCTACAAAAAAATGCACCTTGCTAACAGGAACAGTTACCAAGCCAGAGTCTATTTCACCAGCACTTGTGCACTGAAGTAGAGACACAGCTAATCCGGTACTATATAAAGATTTATATAAATCTTATGGACACATATCATGTGTCTTTTATTAATTTGTTTGATGCTGCTGCAATACTGTTAAAGTTATGTTCCTGACACCTGTAAGTTCCTGATCTTTATTATGAACCATTATATAAATCTCCTTATTAAAGCTTGTGGAACAATAATGTTGGTATCTGCATGACAAAATTAGTAGATTAGAATTTTCTGCTCTGAAAAAGAGCATTTTTTCAGTATTTCCTACCAAAAAGAATATAGAACATGTTGGGTTGAACAAAATGGTAAATTTTGTTATGACCAACATATTAAAACTTTAATGTTTTAATTGTAAAAATATTTCAATGTTCAAAAATGTTGATTTATTTTTAAGCAAAAAATGATCAAAATTAGCTAAGAGTTCTGGGAAAAATTCACTAAAAGAAGCAGCAATTACAGTCTAGATAATTTGCCTTCTCAAGGGCAGTTCTTGAATCAACCTTCTAAAATACATGTGGTTACATGTAATTCAGTGATTGATTGATTGATTTTAGCAGTGTTAATGGAAAGGAAATACTTTTTGGCAGTTCTGTGGTATAACTTTTTTCCTTTTATTGGCGTCATTTAAGTATGTAAATAACATTACTAATTTCTTGCAACCAGATATGGTAGCAACCTGGTGTGAAACTAACCTGTGCTTGACAGTTTGTGTGATTTTTATAATTTAGACATCTAAATTATTAAATAAGAAATTGTAATTCCATTTACAATTAATTGATTTGATTTAGGAACTGATAGAATCGTGTCTATAATAGAACAGTTGTCATTAACTTCTTAGCAATATTCATACAGAATTAGTGATGGTGAATTGGCTCCATTGCACTGTTTGCTTTTTGACATAAAGTTTTATAAACTGACTGGTTATCACCCTGCAGATGGTAACGAATAGAGGGAGTAAAAATATTTACGCAATAAGCAGATGGTGAAAAATAATTTGCATTGCAATATACTTCCCTTGACACATTAGGTTATCATCACATGATTAGAAGTGATCAATTATATAGTTTGGCAAGGTACTGCTTATAGCCAAGCCATAGTTGATCATGTGCACAGTCTTAATCCAGCACCAGCTTCCTAACTAACATGCAGAGTTTTAAATAGTAACTGTTGTTACTATTGTATCATACGACTGTGACCTTGCTTGTAGCCTGGTATTTCCCAGTTGCAGGTATTTCTCTTTCTCAGCTGCATAGATGGATGCTCTCCATCCCTGAGGTTCTCTACCAGAATGACTCCTTCCACAGCAATTCTGGGAAATGGTCACAAGTGTTAATTGAAAGCAAGGTCCTAGAAGTGTATTTATCAAAAACAATGCAATGTTAATATGAAAGACAATTACCAACCTAATAATTTAAGTGGGTAGATAGCAGCAATATTATCTGCAGAGTCATGAACATCTTGTATTCAGTGGATCATTCTTTGCTAGGTTTAGCTATCTTGAGAAAGAACTTGATTTGCACGAGACATGCAGCATTATATTTGGGTTTTGTTTTATTGAAGTGCCTGAAGTTGGTATAAGCATCACTAATCACATATATATGAAAATCTACACAAAGCACTTAATTTTAACTTGAGCATCAGAATAACACTAAATCCTTTCATACTTTTCATACCACCAGCACCCGATGGAGCCAAGTGGCACCAGGAGCTTCCGGAATTTTCCTGGGAAATGTGAGGCTTTGATTCAGCTCACTGCTCCAAACTGGGTCTTTTTTCCCATACCCTCTCTATACTAACACCTGCTCATTAAGATATTTTATGAAAGCCAGCCAGTTTATCTCTAGTCTTACAGAGATTAGGTGAAGAATAATACAGAGGCATTGGCCCTAAAAGGTAATTAAAGACTGCAAAAGCTGTTAGTCCATCTTTTTGGCAGTCTTTATAAAGAAAAATAAAATGCAGGTTAATACAGTCATGCATTTCCTGATGATGATGATAATGTTTTGATTTCAACAGAATGGATTTTCATGCTATAAACAGAGTTTATATGCTATTACTGGAGAGTATTACCAAAAATAATACATTGAGATTTTTTAAAATGACTGGATTGTATAATATCTAGCATTTTTCAGGAGATTTCTCTGTTTATAACTTGCTCATTGGCCATAAACTAACTCTAAACTTTACATAAAAACTACCAACAGAGAAGAAAGATTTTATTTTTTCTTTATACATGTCATTTAATGAGCTTTGCAAGATACAATTTTCTGATTAAAGTAAAGCTGATTAAAAAGTAAATTAAAAGTAAACTCTCGATGATTGTTTTATATTGTAATGTTTTTAATCACCCAAGTCATATCAGTTGGATACATGTTTGCACTACACTCTCATGCCTGCCATGATACTGGTGTATTTCTGGTTGCATGCACCACCAAGGACCTCAGCTGGTCTGCAGAACTGCTGAAGCTGGATTATGATAATGAAATTCACACATGAGCGTTATTAAAAACACAGTCTGATTCAAATCATAGTTTTTAAATTTTGTTCTGGGAAATCAGTATTCTTAATCAGCAGGGTTCCAGGTACTTGCATTGCTCTTTGATTTCAGAGAATGATATAAAAGTTGTTGTTTAATATTTTTTAAAACCTTAGTTTTGAGGAAGGTAAATTACCTTTAATCTCCATAGACTGTCACTTAAGGCATATAATTTGTCTGTCTTTTTTAACCATAAAAAAGCAACTGAAACAGCTGCACTCTCATTCGTGGCTCTCTATTCTCCAAATCTCTATCAATAATTTAAAAGAGCCCACACACTGTGAGAAAACCTTGCATGTCAGAATTAATTGTTCCTGTACCAGTCACTGCGAGTTAGAGATCTGCTTGTTGTACAGCAGGACACACCTAACTATAACATATGACTGTGCATACTGAAATCATGTTAAGCATTGTTATGACCAAGCTAAACTTGTGTCAGAAAGTGTGTAAATACACGCATGCAGTCATGAGGAACCAGCAGGAATCCATATACTTCAAACAGATAGTCATTGTTTGTTTTCCTGTAATTTAATGATAACTCCATGTGTGCAGCCAGTTCCTCAAATGGGGTCTTAAATCGTTTTGGTTGCCTTAACTTCACTGAAACAATGTCACTTATACCACCAAAGCATCTGGTCTTACTGCTTGTTAGAATAAGATCTGCTAGAAAACAGAGCTGAACTAAATTGTACTTTTTAAAGGAACATTTCTCTAACTAAGGACTTAAACTTGCCTTAGGGTTACCAGAGAAAGCAAAAAAACAAAAAAACCAAAAAAACCCCAAAACACACCAACAAAAAAAACCCCAAACCAAAACCAAAAAAACCCCAACAAACAAACAAAACCACAAAAAAAAAAAAAAAAAAAAAAACAAACAACCCAAAAAATCTCCATCACACGATCTAGCATGGAAATAAAAATTAAACTCCTTCTAGGTCTACTAGAAAATACCTCAGTGTAACAGCAGAGTGCTTGGTATAATCACCTTATTCTGTTTGTCTACATCTCAGTTTGAGTTCTCTAGCACATCAGCTTCCTCCATATCTTTATCTCCTGTGCCAATGTCTCTGTCAGTGTTGGGACAGACACTGAGGCCACACAGATCTTAAATGAGCATTGAGAAAATATATTGATTCTTTTGAAAAGCTGCTTTTGAATTCTTGTTTTACAATTACCAAAAGGTTGATCTTGTCTCCTCTCTTCTAGAAGAAGCTTAGTCTGAACAGAAAATATTTTTCTTCCCTTAACTGCTGCCTGCTCCAGCCTGACTATGGTGGGACTTGGGGAAAATTCTCTTCACCAGACTGCTAAAACTGACACAGCAGACCAAATCTACCTTTTTAGGGTTCTTAGAATTTTCCTTTACCATTATTAAGGCATGTATCATATTCTGTATTTATGTTATAAGATAGCAAGTCTAAAGACCGTGACCCTCTCCTTCCCTAGCTTATAGTGAGTGTAATCTTTAAATTTAAAAAAAAAAAAAAAAAAAAAAAAATATTCCCAGATCAGCCCTGTAGACTTTTTCTAACATACTGGTACATTCTTTAAAAGGCTTGTTTTTCACAGAAGTCCTTAGCAAGTGTGTCTTATGGTGGAAGTTAAGGAAAAATAGGCATTATTCAAAATGTAACTATTTTTCTGTATTTACAGCTCCTATGCTATGTTGTTGATAAGGAAGCAGGAGGAAAAGAGATGGTGGCTGCTTTTTTCCCTGTGAACTTCACTTTAGTAACATAGCACAGAGAATAAACAGCGTGGGTGGTAGTGGTAAGCTTGCATATTCAGCTCGGTCAGTGACCCAGGAGTCAGAGTGAGTGAGGCTCAGAGGAGCTCTGAGACCAGCTTACTCTATGGTGATTTCCATTTTTCATTGTTTGACATTTTTGAGGCTGAGCTTTGTTACAGTCTAGAAGTTTACAGCACAGGATTGGAGAGATGAAATCTTACAGCAATATGAAAAAGACATTCTGAAGGAAATGAGTGAGGAATTGAAACAGCCAGGTTTGGGAGCTTTTTGTTAGATAGTTGCAATAAATTATTCTTTTGTGATACAGTGAAATGAAATATGTACACAGAATTCTTAGAACTTCCAAATATAAACAAATAATTATACTTTCCTTTAACTTAGTATGAAAAAGCTGTCAGGATAGCTTTTGATGAGTAGAATTGCACAATGCAACTACCAGACACTACTGAAGTTTCATATACATTTTTACCTTACGTTACTAATTTGAAGTTTTGACTTCTTTGTCACTTCATGACAAATGGAAGTATTAAAAAATAGGCTATGGCTTTCTTGTAGCTTTTCGTTTTATTTTTTTGTAAGAGAACTATACTGTCTTTGTGAATAACCTTTTTAGTATAGGAAATATTCTCAGTGTTCAGAGGTAACAAAGAGTGTCATTCTAGTAATTATGTGCTGTTTGCTACAATTATAGCCCTGAACCTGTAATTCAATCTGTGTGGGCAGACCATACGTCCATGTGAAACTCCATTGACTTAATGGGTTTTACATTGGTATAAAGACCAATTTGCATGTCTTAGATTATAAAGTCAGGCTAATGTGCATATCCCATAAGCATTTAAGGACATATTCCTTAACTGTGACAAGCATAGAAATTGTACTAATATGAGTAATACATCTATGTGTATCAGCTATACATCTGCTCAGCAATACTGAAATTGTGAAAATCATTGCCACAGGTTGTTGTGGAGGCAGAGAGTATAAATTAGGGTTAGGCAATTTCATGAGGAAAAGTCCATCAGGGTTGTAGAGCCTCTGAATCAGGCTTTATAGGAAGCCCATTAACTGCTGATAATTGGAGTCTGGGAGGATATATCTAGACATGATTAGTTTGTATTTGTTCGCTTTCTGAAATCCACTGTGGGCCTTACAAGATACTACCACATTTTAGCTGTTGCGAATGAAAATTATCAGCCTCCTGGAAGAAGATAGGGATAAAGAAACTGAAGCCAACTTGTCTAGGGAAGAGGAGCAATGCATAAAAAAGGGAAGACGGGTGAATTTCAAAGGATCTGAACTTTTAACTTAAGAACCAGAAGGGAGCGCAGTAGAAATACGGTATTGGACTTGATGGGTATCGATCTTGTCTTCTAAGACTTTTTGTTGAAAGAGTGCAAGCAAAAAAAAAAAAATGTGGGAAAGGCTTACTTTATTAATGTTAGTTTACATTTAATTTTCAAAATTACTAATTTTTTCAAAGGTGTCAAAAATTCCTCACAACATTTTCTTGAAGTACTGTTAAGAGCTTGTCACCTGAAAAGAATATAAGACGCTATAACTTAGTAAGCACCTTAGTTGTGTTTTCAAGCAGCTATTTGAAATCAAAAGAGATGCTATGTATTATTTGTAGTAGTATTTGTATTTTACCATCTGCTTGGAAGCTTTAATCACAAATGCATGGTAGCTAAGAGTTTATGTGTACTTACATTATATATCCCAAAAAGCCAAGGTACATCTGCATAATGGAAAAAATGTTTATTGTTTAAAGTGCAAAGAAGGAGTTACTAAACTAGGTAGCCTTTTATTTTTTCTTGTATAATCATGTGTTTTAAAGTAAAATCGGAATGCCATCAGCCAAAACAGTTATTGCAAAGCACACAGGCACAGTTCTGAATAGTTGGGGGATTACATATACCTATCAACAGCTTACTGGAGGCTGACTGCAGAGTCTATAATTATCTGAGGCTGAAATTCTGAGTCTATCATTCTTTATCATTTATCATTTGCTATCATGCAAAATAGATGACTTGTACATTACTTGTTTAAATAACTGAGATATACTCTATTACTGCAGTAGTCATGGGTATCTCTAGGTCCGTCCAGCAAATTAAAAATGGCAGTGTATTGCAGTGTATAACTGCATCCCAATACCATAAGTACCATAAGTCACTGCTCATGTTTTTGTGTTCTAAGATGCTTTGTGAGTTGACAGAGTTTGCATTATTGGTAAAATATGAAGAAAAATTAAGTACAGAATTGGAAACATTGTGTTTGAAAATGCAGAGCAAAGTACTAGCAGAGCTGGAAATAGAATCTCAGAACTCTGATTCAGTCAGGTACTGTAAGGACTTGAACATATTTTCATCCAAACTAAAGCCTAAGACAAAGTTGGAATTGAAAAGGCTTTCCATTGGTTTCATAAATTAGAGTTTAAATATCTTTTAAATTATTTTTTATCTTTTTCCTGTTGTTCTTTTTTTTCTTTTATCTATTCAGACTTTTCTGAAAAATGTAACAATTAATCACATTCTTTTTTTAACAAAATTAAAGAATGACCCAATTTTCTACTTTTCAGGATTAATAACTACCTTCTTTTGATTATATTTAAAGTATTATCTCTGA
This sequence comes from Balearica regulorum gibbericeps, assembly GCF_011004875.1. Lineage (NCBI taxonomy): Eukaryota > Metazoa > Chordata > Aves > Gruiformes > Gruidae > Balearica > Balearica regulorum. The sequence goes on along the minus strand of NC_046196.1, from coordinate 7,802,682 downwards.
CACCTAATGGAATGCTAGACATGAACGAAAAAAAAATGAGTATGGAATGACTTAGATGAAATTCTTCTACTTCCTGCCACCCACTGTTGATGCTGATATTAATGGTTTTGGAAACAACAAAACAGGAAATACTTATGCTAGCATGAAAAGCAAGAAAAGCACAATATACTTTGCAACCCTAAGAATTGATTCCTAAGCAGCAGATTTTTGCCAGTCTCATTCAAATTAATTTTGTTAAACATATCAGAAACACTTATTCCTCTGCATGGTATCATGAAACTGCTTGATTTCCTTTTACTAATTTTTTACGTCACTTTGGGAAAATAGGTTAGCTGTGGGATGCCTACACTGAAGTGCATAAGTGATCTTCTTTTGTTACACAAATCTATTTTAGTGTTAAAATTGGTAGCAAGTAACTTAAACTGGAATGAAGAGAATATAGTATCTTTTTCTTAATATAGTCTGCTTTTCAGAATCTGGTTTTTTTTGATGTGGGGGGTCCAGCAGCTCATCGATATCTTTACACATCCCCTAAACCCTCTCTTATTCAAGGTAATCATCTCAGTAGAATGTAAGCACTTTTCATGGCAATGTTTGGCCTGTGAATATTTTATGAAGTGCAAGAAATGTACTAATTTACCTTAATTTTATAGAGTACATAAACCCCTTTAAAATGAAATTGATCCATACACCAGACTGGTGCAAACTGCAAGATCAATAAGAGGAACCGTTAAAATCAATCTGATATCAATCTTGGCTATTGGACAAGACAAAAAATAATGCAGTTCCATGAATATTTGAAAGTAACATTCAGATTGCAGTAATAATGCATCACTTTAAGCCATCACAAAGATACAGCAAGTACAGCTAAGAAGTATTCTTTACTTTCAGATCCTTAATCCAGCAGTGTAGTGGTAGGAGTGATCATAGATAATGCTTGTGTAAGGCTAATATCTTGCAGATCCAAGATGGGGTAGAGTATAGAATCATAGAACCTTTAAGGTTGGAAAAGACCTCTAAGACCATCAAGTCCAACTGTCAACCCAACACTACCATGTCTACTAAATCATGTCCTGAAGTGCCACATCTACACATTTTTTGAACACCTCCAGGGATGGTGACACCACCACCTCTCTGGGCAACCTGTTCCAATGCCTGACCACTCTTTCGGTGAAGAAATTTTTCCTAGTATCTAATCTGAACTTTCCCTGATGCAACTTAAGGCCACTTCCTCTTGTCCTTTTGCAGGTTACCTGGGAGAAGAGACCAACACCCACCTCACTACAACCTCCTTTGAGGTAGTTGTAGTGAGCAGTAAGGTCTCCCGTCAACCTCCTCTTCTCCAGGCTAAACAACCCCAGTTCCCTCAGCCGCTTCTTGTAAGACTTGTGCTCCAGTCTCTTTACCAGCTTTGTTCCCCTTCTCTGGACATGCTCCAGCACCCCGATGTCCTTCTTGTACTTGAGGGGCCCAAAACTGAACACAGTATTTGAGGTGTGGCCTCACCAGAGCTGAGCAAAGGGGCACAATCACTTCCCTACTCCTGCTGGCCACACTATTCTTGATACAAGCCAGGATGCTGTTGGCCTTCTTGGCCACCTGGGCACAATGCTGGCTCATGTTCAGCCAGTTGTCAACCAGCACCCCCAGGTCCTTTTCCACCAGGCAGCTTTCCAGCCACTCTTCCCTAAGCCTGTAGCGTTGCATGGGGTTGTTGTGACCCAAATGCAGGACCTGGCACTTGGCCTTGTTAAACCTCATATAGGTGGCCTCGGCCCATCAATCCAGCCTGGAGGCACACTCAATCCCCTCGTCTAAATCATTGATAAAGATATTAAACAAGACTGGGGAGCCCTGGGGAACACTGCTTGTGACTGGCCACCAACTGGGTTTAACTCCGTTCACCACAACTCTCTGGGCTTGGCCTTCCAGCCAGTTTTTTACCCAGCAAAGTGTGCACCTTTCTAAGCCATGAGCCACCAGCTTCTCTAGGAGAATACTGTGGGAGACAGTATTGAAGGCTTTACTAAACTCCGGGAAGATAACATCCACAGCCTTTCCCTCATACACTAGGTGGGTCACCTGGTCATAGAAAGAGCAGGCTGATCAAGCAGGATCTGCCTTTCATGAACCCGTGCTAGCTGGGCCTGATCCCCTGGTTGTCCTGTACATGCCTGGTGAGCGCACTCAAGATGAACCACTCCGTAATGTTCCCTGGTACCGAGGTCAGGCTGACAGGCCTGTAGTTGCCCGGATCCTCCTTCCGGCCCTTCTTGTACATGGGTGTCACATTGGCAAGCCTATATGGTATAAGTAAAACAGGAAGTCTTTAAGGGAAGGTAAAAGAAAAGAGAAGTATTTGAAGTTTGAATGTACCTAGAAGTTATAATGATCCTAATGAGTCCTTCATGGTCCAAGCCCTACCCCCCCAATTAGCATAGCATATCATTTGAGAACCAAAATGTAAGAATTATTTTTTATTTCATTATGATATTTATATCCTATAATAACAGTACCTGATGTTAGACACATTCAATTTACACAAATTTACACAAAACAGGCAAAATTGCAAATAAACTCAGGCTCTTCCCTGAAGAGCTGATGGCCTAAAACAGGACCAGGTACAAAAGCACAGGAGAATGGAGTGGTTTCCTAAAACCACTCAGCAGAGAGCAGCACAGGTAGAACCCAAGCTTCCTGGCTCTCACATGAGTTAACAGACCCATAGGCGGTCCTTCTGTAGCAATCACTAGCAAGACTGATGAAACAGCATGCTAATGAGAATGGACATTTCATTATAATTTGTTTAAATGAAAAAAAGAAAAAGGAAAAAAAACCACAAAAAACAACTGCAAAAAACGGAGGATTTTACGCTTGTACCTCTATATCAGCAGCTGATTTCAAGCTCCACTGAGGCTAAAGAAGGAACAAAGCTGTTTCAAACAGCTGCTTTTCAAACAACTAAATTCATTTCCTGATCAGAGCTGAATTTTAAAGTCCTTAACACATCAACTTCAATCTGAAAATGAGGGTAGGAACAGCCAAAAAATTAAATGATTTACTACCAGACCATTTTTATTAGCAATATGCCTCCCCACTGGCAATGTAACTTACGAGCCTGGAGCAATTCACTTTTATTCTGTAATGGGTTCCTTCCATGGCCTTCATTCAGAACAGCCAAGAGCAACAGAAGGAGCTTGTGCCTGACCTTTACTCCTAATAGGAAAGAGATAAAACTATAGCAGTGGTTTCTTGCAGCAGTTCTACAACATACTGCAACAGCTCATTACATACGGCAAGCTGACCTATATATCGAATAGGTCAGCCTTTCAGGCAACCTGTCTTCAGCCTTCCAAAATGTCCCATCAACCTCTCCTTGTCATCTCTTGTTCTGCTTTGTTTCTCGTGCTGTTGCTGTATGTTTTGCTACAGATGTACTGTGGCGTTCCCTTATGAACAACTTCCTGTGTCTTTTATGTCTGCTGTATGGTGTTGTCACCCCAAATTCTCTCCCTTTTCTGGTTTCACTTTCACCACCAATTAGGGAAGATGTTCTTCCCTGTTCTCAGAGATGCAGGGCCGTTCCTACAAAAGTACTGATAGCGCAATGGCTGCAGTTCCATTTTGGAGAGAAAGGACAGGACCTACAGATGAAGCAAAGATCGTACATTCATTTGGCTGGTTTGTTTGTGGTAATATGCACAAGGGGACAAGGAAGGAAAGAGGAGAGAGGAGGCATTTTTCAGGATCAGATTGAAACCAATTTTTTTTCTAAATTTTAATATGACTTGGTGATACTTTTACTTTACCAAGCAAAGATTTGGTGAAATTATGTGGTGGGTTGACCTTGGCTGGATGCCAGGTGTCCACCAAGCTGCTCTATCATACCTCTCCTCCACAGGACAGAGAGGGGAGAAAAATAAGATGGAACAAAAACTTGTGGGTCAAGATGAAGACAGTTTAATAAAGCAAAAGGCCATACATGGAAGAAAAGGAAAAATAAAGAATTTATTCTCTACTTCCCATCAGCAGGTGATGTCTGGCCGCTTCTTGGGAAGCAGGGCTTCAGTATGTGTAGCATTCGCTCCGGAAGACAAATGTCATCAATAATGAATGCTCCCCTTCCTCCTCCTTTCTCTTGCCTTTTATTGCTGAGCAGACATCATATGCTATGGAATATCCCTTTGTTCACTTCAGGTCAGCTGTCCTGGCTTTGTCCCCTCCCAAGATCTTGCTCACCCCCAGCCTACTGATGAGTGGGGGGAAATGTTGGAGAGACAGCCTTGATGCTGTACCAGCACTGCTCAGCAGTAGCCAAAACACTGGTGTGTTATGAACACCTTGCTAGCTACCAATACACAGCACAGCACTGTGCGGGCTGCTCTGGGGAAAATTAACTCCATCTCAGCCAGACCCAATACAAATTATTACACTTGTTTTCCACTAAAGTACAATGTCTGTTGGAAAAGTGTGACAGAGTGAATCATAGAATTGTTTAGGTTGGAAAGGACCTTTAAGGTCATCAAGTCCAACTGTTAACCTAGCACTGCCAAGTCCACCACTAAACCATGTCCCTAAGTGCCACATCTACACATCTTTTAAGTACCTTCAGGGAAGGTGACTCTACCACTTCCCTGGGCAGCCTGTTCCAATGCTTGACAACCCTTTCAATGAATAAATTTTCCCTAATATTCAATCTAAACTTCCCCTGGCACAACTTGAGCCACTTAGCTCTAGAGCTGTCTGCTTGTGGACCGAGTAAGCAAGCTTCCATGTTACATTGCTCAACTCTCAGGACTTTAAGCTTTGGGATCAAGAGGCCTGGAAGCTGAGACTTCGCAGACTAAAACACCGCCTGTCCCAGGATCTCTTGTTAGCTGATTGGGGGCGGGGGGGGGGGGGGGCGTGTCATCTCTCTTGTGAAGTAATGTCTTTGTGTAGTAAGAACTGGTCTCAGAACAGTAGTATAGTAATGTAGGAATTTTCAGAATGTTTTCATTAAATATTTGGTATTCCTTCAGAAAGAGAAAGGACAAGACAGAAAAGACAGAAAATAAAAGTCATCAGTTCATTTAGCTGGACCACGTACATGGGAGTGAAGCAGGAAAGGGGACAAGAAAGTATGTTCAGTTTCATGACAAACTCTTTTCTTTTGTTTCTTCTAGGACACCTCAGAGCTGTATTCTTTGGAATGCTTTGGGATTTATTTAGTAAATGATTGCAGTGCAATTTGAGTATCCTGACTTTTACCACTAAGGCTTTACTTCTTGTCTGTGGGCAAAATTATTATATGGGATATATTACATCTGTATGACTGAAACTTCTGAGATATCATAGTTACTGAACTTACATTTAGACACATGCTAGCAGAGAGTTATTACGCTACACTGCTTTCTTTTTAAACAGGCCTAGTAGAAAATTGTCTCCAGCCGGCAAATACAAGTTAAGCACAGATGGGAACTTGGCCTGCAGCCATGTTATTGACCTAACAGGAAGGTGTTTTTCAAAGCTTAACTGGAACTGTTTAAATAGTAACACTGTAAACAAGAAGCAAACTTCTTCCCCCGTCCCCCCCATCCCCTCCTCCCTTCCCCTCACCCCCACCCCGCTTTAAAAATCAAGGCAGCCAAATGTCCAAAGCTGTTAATGCTAAGGTAAGAGGCAAATAGGAAAGTCAAGAGCTTTAAGAGTGTATGATCAAACTTGTATTCACATTTATAGCATTTCCCATCTTTGTTTTTCTGATTAAATATATAAATATAAACACACAGCTGACAAAAGTGAGATCTTTCACAAGTCTGTTGCATAAGCATTTCACTCACCACTTCAAAGCTGTAAGTAGATATGCAGCTACTTGGCATGTCTTTTCTATGCTTCTCCATGATGAAGATGAGTGTAGAAGTAGCAACTGAGATGACAAACAGGAGCTAGAAGAAGTGAAGGAGGCTAGCGGGGCAGATGGCTCCAGGGCAGAATCTTCTCCACCCCAATTTCTCATTCAGCTGTTTGCATTCCATGTCCTTTTGACCAAATCCCCAAATAGATCTCATTTAAGCTCTGTCTGAATAACTCTGCTTCAAAACAGCTCACTTACTTAAGAAGACTCAAATTCATCCATGCTTTATAGATTTGCATTGCATAAAATATACCCACAATACAGAATCCTCATACTGAGATGACACCAACAGCCTGTATCAAATGTGTTACACTGTACCTTAAAATTTTTACATTGTCAATGCTATGTTTCTTGCTTTCAGGTTTTTGGCTATATGTTGTGTGACATCTTTAGGCTTTCACAATTTGAGAGAGGTGGCCAGGGGTGCTTAGTGTTTTCACACTAGTGGGAATACCAGTGTATTCTCCCAGTGTTTTTCCAAGATATACCTTGAATTCTTCTTATTTAACTCCCTCAAGCTGTGGGACCCTTTGCAGCTTTATATCCAGTCCTGGATGCACAGCATTTGACATAGTAAATAGAGGATATTTGTTCATTGATAGGGCCTCTGTGCTGCCTAAACAATTTCATTTCTGTAGAGATGGAAAATATATTTTATCTATCCAGAAAAATAATTCAGAAGGTCTAAAATACGAACTCTTAGGAAGACTAGAAATGCAGTGATTCACTTGACTCTGAATGTGAACTGGAAAAGATAACATTTCTTAACTGTTCCTGCAGTAAGCTAATGTATGACAAATACAATGACAGTATTTCTGCTTAGTTACATCCCTAAATATAACACAGCATATATGAAATGCAAGATGATTCAATAGAGTTTATTTTTCATCTGGTCTCTGGTAACCCAGTTAAGAACACTGTGCAGAAGCTGCACAGATCCAGGAAAAGAGCTAACAGTTAACATCTGAAGCACCATAAGCTGCATGTAGTCAGACTACAGGGCCTTTTTTCTTCACAAAACTATTTAAATTTGCAGTACTAACAGTGTCTGGCTTTTATTTTTCTATATTTTTTTCATATATATAACATATATTTCTAATAACTAAAGGAAGAATGATCAACAAAGTGGCTGATCCATATAAATAAGGGATAGTAGTTTGGCTCAATAATTTGATGCTAGTTGGTGCATGAAAACAAACAGCTGTTTGACTACAGGAGACTGTGAGACTGGGGCCTACAGACCCATCCCTGGAAAGTTCATGAAGAGCTGCAACTACTGGCAGCTGGAAAGAGGCAGGACTTTGGCTAGGGTGGACTTTGGGGGGAGTTCAAAAAGGTGGTTTTGACTATTCATACAGATTTTGGGGATTGATATACTGAAGATAGATTTGATAGTCTGAATCTCATCAGCCCTTAAGTTACATCTGAAAAACTCATGATTGAAGTGCATCCATTTTTCACTGCCCTTTGCAGGACACCTCTGGGAGGTGAGTACACTCTGAAAGTAAAAGCCATCAAGGACATCTAAGGAGATCTCAGTTTAGATGCTCAGAAGCAAAAAGTTTTTAGCATTCCATTTAATTGTGCAAAACCACTTTTTGTAAGCATGATGTAATTCAGTGTAATCTTAAAGCTTTTACATCATCTATCTTCAATAAAAACATTCCTTATAGCAAAAATAATGTTACAATGTAATTAGACTCTATGGTCTGGAAATAAACCCTCATTTTAGATGCATTATTACTGGAAAGCTATTTACACAGCAGATGTTCTGAAGATATCTGCTGCTTTTCCATTTGCGTGGTGCTTAGTTACCGGCTGGAGCTAAACCTCGGCAGTTTGCTAACCTTACTCTGACAGTACTAGTTTGTAGCCATACAGACACAAATTCTCCCCAAGCTATTCATAACGCTAACAGCAAACCTATACATTGCAAGAAAACGTATCTGAAACGTTCAAGCATTTTCTGAAAATGTTGCCTTTTTCTTGCATTTAAACACATCCTTACTGATCTCACCTCCTCCAGTCCCCAGCCAAAAATATTTGTTGTACTTGACTATTCGTTTATTTGGCTCAGGATTAGTAATCAAGTGTTTCAGTTATACTTAGTGAATAGGGTAAATAGTCCCTGTAGTTGTTCATTAAAACCTCTATGATGTATGCATCAATTACCAAACAGCTTGAACAAAACAGAGGTAAATTAACTTTCTGAAATGCACTGTCATAGCCAAAAGAAGTGTAAAGCATTAAAAGTGATTTCATGGCTTAAAGTTCATCCACAGTACTATTAGCTTTAAGTCCAATTTTGAACTGTCAAGGGGAATATTTACAATAGTAATTTCAGATCATTATCTTAACATTTCAATGCAAATAGCCACAATTTAATTCATTATTACTCACATTACATCTTTATTTTGCCACCAACTGGTGGCTGACATTTCCCAAGCTACTAGGAAGAAATGCTAATTAGACTGGTGTGCACTCTTACCCTTTCTTAATTTCATCATGTTTGTTCTTCTTCAGTGACATGAAGCATTTCCCTCCTTCTGGTCAACCATTGCATTTTATCCTCTGTATCTCCTCAGTGGTCCGGTTGGCAAATTGAAATAGAGATAGGGCAAGTAAAAAAAATTGCCTGCTTTCTGTCTTTTTGGTAAAGTATCTAAGAACATTTGTGCTAGTATGACAAAAATGACCCCTTTCCCTCAACCCACCCACCCAACTTAATTTGGAAAATCTGAAGTGATCTCTAGAGTGGAATACTATATGCATTAATATGCAAATGAACTGCCAAGAAAGTTCAGATTTGCATTTAGACTGGACAAAGGGGAAGGAAATGGCTTTCTCATGCTGTTCCCTTGCATCACCACAATTTCACAAATTACTAATCCCAGAAATGATGCCAGAAGGGACTTTCTCACTACATTTCATTCATGCTCAGATGAGTTTGATTCATCGCAATGTGCCTGGCATTTTACAGTAAACCTGCAAATTTAAAGTGCAAGCAGAACGTCAGCAGCTTTGCTAAGAAAGAAATGTGTTTGAAATAAATGCAATTGGTAAACATCAAATAAAAGATGCCCTCCTGCTAGTGGCTAAAATAGGCAGGGGAGTAAGGTAATCTTAGGAAAGTTTCTCTAAGAATTAACAATTTTGCCAGTGAAAATATGTTATGTCCATTAAGGATAAAAATATTCTAGCCTGTATATGTGCCACAAATAAAATATTTAGCTAGTGAATGCCAAAATTATTGTGGGGAAAGGAAAAAGGAACAAGGAACCTTTAAGACAAAGCAGTAATCTAGTTTGCAGATAGATACAGTTTAATCCTTCTCCTCCTGATTTGCAAGCTGCAGTTTAGACAGCTTACAAAATGAGGAATCATTCCTGGGATTAAAATTCAAGTCCTTTTACATACATTCAGTTTCCCACCCTTTTGGATAATATCCCTCCAAATGTAATAGTATTTTTTTGACAGATGTTTTCCTGAAGACTTTATGTCTAATACCTGTTTTAATCAGGGGAGCGTTGGTTAATTTATTTTTCTACCGAGTGAGTCAGTGTTTCTGTATCTGAAAACAGACTAGCTTTCAGTAACACAGGTGCCCCAATAGGCAGGTACTTTTCAAAAATAGGTGTAGTGTTGAAAAAGTACCTGCCCTGGGGCATCAACAAATAGGAATTTCAAGATCAGTTTTATGTTTGCTTCTTAATCTTTCTGGGGGATTTTTTTTCTCCTCCCAGCTACTGTAACAAAGAAAATAGTGTAAGTCATCACATTTCTGTTTGCCAACATTTATTTGCCCTTTGGTTTAAATGTGTACAGTGGGAGGGTAATAGGGCAGTGCCTTTTACGGTTGGGGATACATTTTGCTGTGTCTGTTTTTTTAGAAGTACTAATATTTGTTCATTGGAGAAATGAAACAAAGTTTTTCTATGTCAAAGAGATTTTCCCCTCCTCCTACCTCATCCTGCCATCCTCCTCTAAACTTTCCCCTGTGGCTGTCTTCCGAGTGAATAAAGGGGCATTTTATTACAAGAGTAATCTGTTCATTCTAAAACCTTACCCCATCTCCACATGAGGAGAGAAGGCAGACCATTGCAGCCTTCATGCTTTTTAAAATACTGTGCAGCACAGCTGGTTAAACTTTTCCTGCAATGCCTTCAGAAGACTTTTTGTGCACACAAGTCCCCATTTCAGCCTCCTGCTTATTATATCCAGCAGACTTATTTTTAGGATTCTTAAGTCCCATTGTTGTCTGACACCTAAACTGAAGAATTTTAGTAAGTATTTTCTAAAATGCAAATGGACAAAGGAATCTGCTTAAATACTTTGTTGAAATGAGGATAGAGCAGCACCCTAGGGGTGGGTGTTGGGATTTGGTGGCTATGGCACTACAGCAAAACCAAATCTGACACATGTACTCATGCTGATTTAGAAATAGAAAAAGCAATGTGTGTGAGACACTGATCATCTGAGTCAGGCTCTCAGTCCTCCTCCAAATCAGCAACATTAGCTTTGTATTCCAAGTTTAACTCAGAGGTAGCAGACCAAGAAGAGCACCCTGAACCTAATTTGCCATCTGCTTGCACCTTGTGTTGTTAAGCTAAAGCCATACTCACACAGTGCCCAGGAAACCTGCAGTTTCCGCTACTCTAGTTTTGTACTTCTGTTTTCCGTAGGTATACAGTGCACAGGAGGATGATGATTCCAGCTGCCCTATCTAGTTTGGGATTTTATTTTTTAGTGAGTTTTACAGTACCATGTGATTTGGTTTTCCCATGCTAATATGGCATTTCTTGATATCCCTCTGATTTCCTTTGTATCTGATTTGTGGTCCTCTGTAGATTGTCCACTATGACTCACTGTCTTTCTGTTCTATTCTTAATGTTGTCAAGCATCCTTTTCTCTTGTTTTTAGACCAAGAAATATTTTTATTCAGGGGTCTGTTGTGCTATTTTCGTTGGTTTTCTTTTGCTTTCTGAAGAAGAGTGGAGTTCTTTTAGCATTTCTAGTGCTGAGTGTGGAAGACAGCTGAACCACAAGGCAGCCAGTAGTTTGGTGGTAGGTATTTATTTTGCTTAAAAACTATTCAAATTTGTTTCATCAGCAAGGTAATGAAAACAAAGCTATTAAATGTACACAACATTGTCAGCAGTTTAAGTAAGATCAAAGGATATAAAAAATTTCACCCATGTATCTTGTTAGCATCACACCAGTATTAGTCTGTTTAATGAACCTCGTTGATGACCCTTTCCTGTTCTCAATTGGAATGGGACTTTGGTAGTTTCTGGGTTATAAGCTTGTTCACACTGTTAATTAAGGACAATTAAGTACAAGTGCAAATGTTAGGTATGCAAATCAAAGTACATTTTAAAAAGCACGCTGTTGATCTCTAGTTATGGCAGAGAAATCAGTGGGTTTGGATTAGAGATCTAGAAGTCTTAAAATACTGCAACAGTCTGTACCAGACTTATTGTTGGTGAGACAATCCACTGTATGATTTCCCTTCTCCTGTTCACACAGGAATTTAATGCATCTGAACTTCATATTTCTCAGACAATTACCCATGAGTTTCTATTTAGATGCCAATATCGAGGTAATAATGACAGTCTTCATGCAGACCAAAGAAACAAAACCTCTTGTCAGCTGCTGTTATTTCCTATCTAAATTGTTTATGTGGGAGGGTTGGGTTGTTTTTTTAATACGTTGCAAAATTCCAAGGGAAGTTTTAGGTACATGTTCAAAGTCTCATGTCACCCTGGTTCCATTGGCTAGTCACCTACCTGTGTCACTGAGGACCAGGATTTCACCACAGTTTCCTGATTCTTTTTCTGATTGCTTACCAAACTCTTAAAATTTCAGGAACCAGCAAGAAAAAAAAGCACCTGAGTCATAGCCTGGAAGCTTCCATTAAGTCTCTTCTCTGTGTTTAGAAACTCTGGAAATCAGACTTATAATGGGAATCTTCAACCTTAACCTGATGGTAGTTTCTGTAATTGCTGACTGTGTTGTATAATTAATGCTGGACCATGTTGACCATGCCCTAGTGAAAGGCCAAAAGCACTTTAGAAGTGATGGATAGAAGCAGCCTTCCTCTCAGGAATTAGAGCACACTAAGTATTGTTGCCAGTAGAGTAAAGGATAGAATCCTCCTGCATCAGCCTTTGTGCTGTAGCCAGAGGGAAAAAACTCAGTTTGACTAATGACTAAATAAAACAGGGAAAATAAGCTTTTTTCCAAAAAAAATATCAGAATAACCAAGGTAGTACAAACAAATGTGGAAGATTGTGGGTGGGCAAAAGGCTTTCAAATTAACACTTTGTTTTCCAAACTTTTTGTCCTTCACTTCCCTTCCTGTGTAAATTTGGTCATTCCTGCCACCTTCTTCCCAACGACAATTAACATTCACACAAATTCTCTCCCTTTCTTTTTTTCCTCCCTGCCAACCCAACTGAGGTCCACCCATGCCTTTTAGAGAGACTGTGCTGATACTTAAAATAAAATTCACATCCACCTGAGGCTTAAAGTCTAGGTGCAATTGCAATAGAACAATGACAGCAAGGCCAGATCTCTCAGTAAGCATACTTACATCCTGAGCAGCAGAATGTTTGTAATAATTAAAGATGATGAACAGAATATCTGTGTCTCTCACATCCTTACCATGAGTGGCCAACTCAGAAACCTCTTTGACACCCTGCAGTTGGAATGCCAAGCATAAATCTTTACACTTGACACAGATATTTGGCAACTGTCTATCTACATGCTGGGAGAATGTCTCTTTGGGTCAAGGTTTGTACTGTGGCTTTGTTTGCCTGTATCCCCTTCCCTCTGAACCTCCACAGAAAAAAATACGTTGTGCATGTGGGGTGCCGGACTTATCCAGGCTTGTTGGTGCCGAATACAGGGCCGTTATGACCCAGCAGAAGGGGCCCTGGGGGAGTCCAGCTTGGGCGAGAGCAGGGATTGAGCAACTTGCTTATCTTGCGCTGATAAGCACTGGACCTGAACAGGGGCAGGAGATGAGCAATTTGTTCATCTTAACAAGATGCAGCGCCTGACGGATCTGCTCCTTAATCAACTAAGTGACGCCTGGGGTGAGGGGGAGCCTTCACAGCTTGACGTTACTTTGGTAAAACTAAACAGACCACCACTCCTCTGCACTGAATGCCTTTGTTCTCTGCCACTTCCCCCCCCAGCCCCGATCAACTGCGCAACAAGCCTTGTTAAGGGCCAATCGACACACAATACCTGACTTAGTCCCACCTCTCCAAAAGTATAAATCTGGCATTTAGAATCCTCTTTTCTGAGGACGAGAACTCCAACTATCCGGATGGGTCGACGGGCCTGGACCTCTCTCCTCCCCAAGCAGGGACGCCTCTTTAGTAAGACTTGCGCCTCCGATTATGTCGGATGTTACCCCAGGAAAACTATCATTAACAAAAGCGCTGAACTATTAACTTGAGCTCAAAATTGTTGCAGTTAGTGCATTTATCAACGGCAATTCCGAACTTTTATATCTGTCGCTTCAATAAATTACCTATTTTTCTTTTCAACTTTGTGAAACTGTTTCAGTGAAAGTCCTTGGTGGGGCTCTGACAGGCAAACGTTGACTCTGATAAGTGGCTACACACATAACCCTTTAGACATAAACCGTTGACCAAGTCTGGGACTAAGACTGGACCTAGCCACACCTAGGCTCCTCTCTGAGAAGGAGTTTAGAAAGCAAGGGGGTCCTTTCTGAACCTCGTGACTCAACGGGAGGGCCTCCCTCAGCCACATATCAGACTTGTACCCTTTCACGCAACAGTGCATTCAACCCTTTTTGTAATTCCTCTCCCACAGTGTTATTTGTCTTCCTTTGCCCTCTTCCTCTTTCCCCCACTCAAAGCACATGCTGTTCTGAATCCAGCCCCAGCACAGTATTCTACTTCTGTGAGATGCCATCTGACATATGGTCCTCAGGATTGTCAGCCATATATATAATGTAGATTTGCTCTTCAGTTCTGGTGGAGCTAAGAAACTGCAGTACTCCCTTGAGCTTAGAAAGCCTCTCTGTCACAATTAAGAGATCTAGTAAACAATTTATCATGGTGCTAAATGAATTGCCATGCTCTGATAGAAGGCTTCTGTGAAAATGTGTAAAGGTGAAGACAGAGAAAGTACATAAAGTGTGATCACATTTCTGAAATCACTCTTTATTAATAAAAAGAGAGAAAGAAAATGAAAGTGAATGTGAGAAAATGATTGTTCTCTTTCAAGTCCCAGAACTTCAGGTAGGGAGCCTGAAGTTAAAAAGCCCCCCACCTTTTTAGATAAAAAAAATCTTTTCTTACTTTTGCAAACCCTCCCTTTCTAGAGCAATGACCAATACATTATACGCAGAAACTGTCCTGTCTGAAAGGCCACATGGATGCTATGGCAAACTATCTAGTCATTAGTAAGAGTTATTTCAGGTTGGTTTCTTGTTCTCATTTAATATGGGCATTTTACACTCTCTTTTTCTCTCTGATATTCTGCATATTTTAAGCTAAAACCAATGTGTATCTTGTAATACTCTTCTGCAATAGCTTTACTTCTGGATGCTCTTATTTAACTCTTAGAGGGATGCTCTTATTTCACAATCAGAGTACCCTTTACTTAATCCACTTTTTGCAAATAGATTAAAAGACATTCTTGTAACAAAATACAGTTATTGACTCACTATTAGCCACAGCCAAAAATGGTAAGACTGACAGAATCACAAGGCCCAGTTCTCTGTGACGGACTTGGCTCCATTGCTACCATGCCACAGCATGGCCCATAGTGACTTTGAAGAACTTTTCAAACTTGCTGCTGGATATGTTAGTAACATGCTAGTCTGCTGCAAGTAAGGAGCTATTGTGTGGGCTGTTAAACTTTATTGGTTTTGACAAGTCCTTTGGAGGGGGCTATAGCAAACAATAGGAAAGGATAATTTCATTAGGAGTCCTAACATACTCCATGGACTGTGTTAACTCAAACCCCTTAGTATTCCCACCTAGTAAATTAGTGAGGAATTGCTAGTGCATGTTACATTCATGTCGTAATTTATGCTCAGTAATTTCCTTGTGTAGTCAAGCTCTTAAGGTTAGTCTATCTCTGTATGCTTTCTTGAAAAGCTTTATCTTAAGCGTTCTGGTTTGCTGCATAATCAGGCTGATTTTTAAGCTTATTTATGGCTTTGCTTTTGGCCTAAGCCTTTCTTAGGCTTTCAGTTTGAAGAAAACAATCCTGATGAGCAGCAGATTAGCATTAAACAGCTTCCCTAAAAGAATGGTTGTTAAATCATCACAATTTTGTTGTGATTAGTTCCTGCAAATAGTGAATGTCTCTGGGCTAAGCAATTCTCTCTCCCAGTATGAGGAGTCATTGCCATCCTCTTTTTGATTATGGCAGCCTGAATGATCTTGGTGTGTCCTTAGGTGATGTTGTGATTCTTTCTTCCAAGTGCATTTTTTCATTCTCTTTGCACAGTACCATTCTGCATGGTGAAGTGCTGAAGTCTCCATTATCAGTTCTGAATGGAGGATGGTCACATGTTATAACATGTCCCTCTGTGTTTTGAGCTCTTGGGTAGGGCTAGTACTTTCCAGTGTTTTCTGGTACTGTAGCTATTGGAACAACCTCTACTGGCTTAAAGATAAGGATGCTGTACCTGTTCTGGCATCCCTCCAATTTAGGGGTTATAATATAAGTGTTGGTACCATCTTAAAAGAATGGTTTTGTCAAGTCTAGCTTGTATGAAAAATTGTAGAGAATTGCTCTTGTGTGCCTACTCTGTCCACAATCTTATATACTCTTACTCCACCATTTTACCTGTATTGGTAAATGGAAAAAGTTGTTCTTTAATTTGATAGTTTAGAGTCTCTACATCTATATTTTTTATGATTCTATCTTAACTATCACTATTCTTTCTATGTATAGAGAAACAGTACAGTGTCTCAGAACACAGAGAACTTTTGAGCTTTTGATAGTACCCAGTACCCGCCCTCTTGTAGTAATGTTGTTAGAGGGGTTTTGTTTGGCATTCTTTTGGGGTTTTTGGGGGGGGTTGTTGGTTTTTTTAAAATTATTTTTCTGAGGCTAAGGGCTCTCTGAAAAAAACACCAGTTTTATAGAAAACACTCTGTTGGTTGGTTTTAGCAATTTGGACTTTAAACCAGCTACTCTATCAGTGTCTGTGCTCACCTTGTGCTTTAGTCATGGTATGTGGATATTTTTCTCTATATACTTCTTTTGACTGTAATGAAATGTGGTTCAATGACCTTGCATTATGTAAGAAAAATCATCTGATCTAAGAGAGTCACTGAGGAAACTGGAGAAGTTCTTCATAGCCTTCATGAGTTTCTTTAACAGGCACAACAGGGAGTATAAGGTTTCTGGACATCAGTGAGACAAGACATTTATTTATTCCTGCTTGGGACAGGAGGTGTACTTTAAAACCTTGAATTCTAAGGTAGCTTTCTGTGAAAGAGAACTCCTCTGCAGAACATCAGAGTGCCCTCTGCGATCGCTGGATTACTCAGTTTTCCTTAAAACCTACTGAAAAGGAGAAACATTCAGCACAGAATGTCAGTGACAGGAGAAGTTGTTTCATTTCTCTATTAGAAAAAGGACCAGTTGGCAAGTACATTGTAAGGTATCCTTGCAGTAGCAATTTTAATATTAACAAAGGTAGCGTACTAGTGCACTTTCTATCTCAGTATTGCCAATTAGAGAAGGATACTCCTACACATTCTTTGTGCACTCTGCTTTTTTTTTGCGGTGCTTTCACCTGTGCCATCTGTGATGTTTGTATTTCTTGATGACCTTTTCAACAGTTTGTTGTTCTCATTCTTCTGTCCATGTGAGAGAAATGGAATTCTCCAAGGAAAGCTACTTGAACATATGGCAAGGTACAATATTATAGCATGTAAGCTGGCATTCATTACTGCCTCTCTGTACTGTTGACATAATTTATTTTTTTCTCTAGTTTTCTGTTTGGCAAAAGGTTTTATTATTAATAACAGTTCTAACTTGGGGAAAAAGCCTCAGTATGTGAGAACTGGATTGAAGTGTGAAGCAAGTTCATACCAGCTGAGAAGCTGGGCCAGGCTGTGGAGGGAGCCTTCAGACATGCAAAAAGAAGATTGTGGGCAAAAGTTAATTTTTAAAAAGATGAGGTAGACACAATGAAGAGCTTAACTTGCTTTATTTTTGCTACCAAACTGTACCAAGCATGGGCATAGAAAACATACTTGTGCAGTAGGCAGAAGCATTTGTGAGTCAGTGGTTTCATACTTGGGGCTATTAAGGCCAAAACCGAATGGAAGAAGAAAAGTCACAAGGTGGGAAGGCTGCCATTAGTTAGAGAGTAATGGTGTAAATGCCAGGCAGCTTCTCACAAGACAGGAGTGTTACGGTGTAGGTAGGGAAAAGCTATGCATATCACAAAGGTAATAAAAAATTTGGCTTGATGAGATGTGCCACAGGTGTAGTGAAGGGGCTGAAAGGTAGACCTACTATGGGTTAAATGATGGGGCTATTTTTGCAGCTTGTATTTCCTGATGACCTTTTCAACAGCTGCCTGCTTTTGTTCTTCTGGCCATATGAGAGAGTTAGAATTCTCCCAGGGAGACTGCTTGAATGCCTGCCATATCCATCCATTTGTGTGAATTAAAAGGGTATTGTGTGGACATCATAAAAAACAGAGAAGAAATGGAGGCTACTGAATTAAGATGGAAAACAAGTGATGCATTATCAAGTAGTTTTGTTGTCAGAATGAAAAAGAAGTGCTAGATAATTTACAAATCTGTGGATGAACAAATGACAAAACTTCATAGCACTTTACATATGTTAGAAGAAAGATTAACGGACAGTAATCTGACTGATGGGAAGAATAGTGAGAAATCCCCAAGGCAGTGGAGAAAGAAAGCAAAAGAATGTTTTTTTGCTTTGGTGCTGTCATGGTTTAACCAGAGCCAGGTGCCAACTAAGCACCACGCAACTGCTCACTCCCCTCGCAGTGGGATGGGAGAGAGAATCAGAAGAGTACAAGTGAGAAAACTCACGGGTTGAGATAAAGGTAGTTTAATAGGTAAAGCAAAAGCGCTGTGTGTAAGCAAAACAAAACAAGGAATTTGTCTGCTATTTCCCATTGTCAGGCAGGCCTTCAGTCATCTCCAGGAAAGCCAGGCTCCATCACACGTAACAGTTATTGGGAAGACAAACATCATAATTCCAAACATCCCCCTTCCTTCTTTTTCCCCCAGCTTTATATGTGGAGAATGACATCATATGGTATGGGATATCCCTTTGGTCAGTTGGAGTCAGCTGTCCCGGCTGTGTCCCCTCCCAGCTCTTTGTGCACTTCCAGCCTACTCCCTGGTGGAGGGGTGTGAGAAGCAGAAAAGGCCTTGGCTCTGTGTAAGCACTGCTCAGCGGTAACAAAAACATCCCTGTATCATCAACACTGTTTCCAGCACAAATCCAAAACCTAGCCCCATACTAGCTACTATGAAGAAAATTAACTCTATCCTAGTCAAAACCAGCACAGGTAGAAAGAAAGTAATCTGAAATTTGACTGAAGATGTGAAGGTGAAGGAAATGTTGGTGGATCATAAGCAGAAATGTGAAATGAGATGTGAGAGGATTAACCACAAGAAGTGAACCAGCAGCATAGATGGTTGATAGGTGAAGTCAGTTTTAAGAATGAAGCAAGAGGAAAGTACATGAGATGGGATGAGTAAGAGATTAAAAAAAAAAAAAAAGGCACTAATATTGCCGCTGAAAATAACTAGAGAGGATGTTGTTATTTACAGCTTACAGCTTCTGCAAGGTCAAGAAAAATCCACAGATGCAGTTTAGTGAGGGTTTCAATCAAGAAAGTACATATTAGCAGGGATATTTATGTTAACACATAAAGTGTAATTTATACTTCCAAATTTAGAGCCCAAATTCTAGTTATTGAAAGTCTGTGCAACAGGAAAACAACCTCATTAATTTTTGCATAGTCTTCCTCTGTGATATGTTTATTTCATATATCTTACCATTCAAAGAAATTATCAAGCTGGCAGTTATAGACTGAGGTTTGCTGTTTAACTCACAAAAGTTGTTACACACATCAATGGTGACAAAATAGGATGTGTCACACTGCCTAGTCACAGAAGCTGTAGATTACACTGTAAAGCATCCACTAGTGTGTGGCACTGTATTTGGTAATGTTACAGCTGTCCTTACTAAGGTTGCCAACAGATATAAATTTGGGCAGTGAGAAGTGGGTTGCTGATGACCTCTCTGGAGAGAGCTCCACCAATTTTTTCAGGTAAGATACTACGCTGTTGGATTGTATCAACAACAATAGAGGATACTCACTGACGAAGTTACGGTAGAAGGCTCAGTTGGGTGTTGCAGTTCCAAATAATTCACTTCTCATAAAAATACTTGGTTTTCTGCCTAAGTTTACTGTTCTGGAAACCATCTTTAAGCTTTAATCTTTGCAAAGAAGTCCATTTTCCTCATTACATTCAAAACCAATACATTTTTAATCAAGTTCTGTGAATAGCATATCAAATGATGTGGTTGACCCTCAGATCAACGTAGCAGATAACCTGATCCATTTATTATGTTTGAGAGAATAAGTGCTTCTATCAACTTTGATAAAGAACAAAACCAGTAATCTCTGGAAAGATCTTCAACACATTTCAAATGTTTCACTCCTGTTGGCTTCAGCAGAGCAGCTAGCACTTCTGTAATACCAGAAATTCCAAATATTACAGCGAGTGGGGAGCATGTGCTCAAGGAAAGCACACACAAAACCAATTCTCTTATTCTGTGTTTACTTACTCTGCGGAGTTGTCTCAGAGCACCAACTACAATCTGCAAAAACAAGATTGCTTCCCTCTGGACCCAAGTTGCATAAATATTTCAGTGGATAGATACATAAATTAAAAAAAAAAAAAAAAGTTGTGGTAAATAAAAGGAGGAAAAAAGCAAATCTGAGATGGACTGATTTGTAAACCATTAAATATTATATTGTGTCTACACAATAAAGTTCCATAAAGGACATCAGATTATCAAAGTTATGAGAAATGCTTACAAGATATGGAAAAAGATGACTCTCAGGGTCCTAAACAACTTGTAATTCAATTATTCATTTTATTTGGTGGTAGCATTTTAATAGCCAGCTGTCTGGCATTGGCTGTTTGATACTATTTATTTCTTTATTTTCTGTTATATTGTGTTATCTCTGTCATAATCATCCACAAATAATTATTCGACTTAGAAAGATTCTGCACTCAGTATTGCTGATGTCCTGTGGTTTCTTTGCCCATCTGAGCTGTCATATGGTGCTCTTTCCAAAACCGCATTTGTAGAGCACAGCTTTGGAACTGTTTAATTTTCTGGAGAAGAGTTTATTATTAAACACTAGACTGTCATCAAAACAATTCAATATGCACGACCTAAATCTATTTGTGGTTAAATAGTAAGGTCTGGAGGTTATTAAAAAGAACTGCAGCAAGCTGCTCACAAGATAATTCAAGAAACTTATAAAAGATTGCAGAACTCCAGCCATTTTCCCATTAGGCTTGATATAAAAAGTGAATTTAAAAGGAAGGTGATAGTTCTATATTACTACATCCTTAACAATATTGAGAGAGATTCCATTGTTTCAAAGGTTAGGTGAGAGAAAGAGGAACTATGTGCAGTTGGCAAAAAGTGACTTTTTTCCTAAATTTAGCAGAATGTTTTTTTCTTCCCTCTTCTGATAACTTTTCCTTGGGTTTGGGTGTTTTTTTGGTGTTTGTTTTTTGTTTTGTTTTGGTTTTTTGTGGTTTTGGTTTTAGTTTTGGTTTTTTGTGGTTTTGGTTTTAGTTTTGGTTTTTTGGGGGGTTTTTTGTGGTTTTTTTTTTTTTTTTTTTTAACTGTTCCTAGGCTTGTGAGTGTGAATTGCTGGAGTGGGAAGGAGAAGAGACCTAAATCAGCTTCCAGTTCGGCATTTAAGCAAGCACAGTCACTTCTCAAGTGCTGCTGAGTGTCACAGCAAGACAGGGAAGGGAAGTGGCACTAAATGACTCCTGAAAAGTCAGTAGGCTTATTAAGTCTTACTTAAAAAGTTGATTGGGGAGCTAATTTAGAGCTCCCCTGTCCTGCTTTTTAAGTATGATGAAAACCCTTAAAAGACTCTTGCTGGTGCTAACAGATTCAGAGTGGCATTGAGTGTAGTCATGAAGTGCGAACAGGGAAACAGGGTTAGAAGAATTGGTTACCTTTAGAGTCCATGCCTGTGCATTTTTCCTAAAGGAAGAGTGGGAGATGAAGGATATTTTACTATCTGCTGCTGACATTAATATTTTTTACTGTACAGTAGGCCAGAGTCCTGCTATCAGAAACCTCTTTTTCATCCATTTCATCAGTGTATAGAACCTTATGTGAGTCTAAAAGTCATGCATGCACATTCTGATTTCCTAAGCAGTATAAAGGGACTGTAGGGTAAATAACAACCCCTGATGCACATAAAGGGTTTTGTTGGTGATAATGACTTATTTTTGTCCTCATAATAATGACCCTCATTGTTCATGTGGCAACTGTGATATTCCATAAAGAGCCAACCAAGCAATGAAAAGATGGCATTGGAAAGTGTTGTTCATGCTCTAAATTGCTTCTAAGCTGAGCCTTTAAAACTGAATGTAATTTCATAGCAAACTGCCTGGCCTTTTAGTGGAAATGTCAGTCCTTTAGAAAGTTCTTGTTTAGCAGAACCATGTGGTAGACAATACTCCTAATGAAGATCTTCCTTTGTCTCTGCACTTGCCCTCTCTTTTATTTTGTCATAGAGATACCAGCCAGGACTCTTCAATTACGGGAAAAACTTTTCATTTTAACAACTGTTTTGTAGACATTCTTGCTAATGCATTTTGTCTGCCTTTGTTTTCCAGCCTCCCATTTCTATTGTCATCTTTTAAAATGACAGGAGACAGAGCTTTTTCATTAGGAAAAGAGCTAAGATGAGACAGTACAGTTCAGGCTGTGCTTGGAAGAAAGAACAAAGACTTGACTATTTAATTTTAAACTCACTACAGGTGCATATTCAACAAGATATTATTTTCTTATGGCCATTAAAAACATACCAATTGGAAATATTTTGAAAGAATGAATTTTTAATCTATGACATCAATAATGTGACCCACAACAGTGTATGGGAGTATATCATTATCCATGGAGTGTGTGCATGCTTCCTTTTATCCTCTCCCAGTCAAGACTCAAAATACATTATTAGTTTAAACTTCAGGGAAAGAAGATTAAGATTAAAGTGGTTTTTGTCTTCGAGTAGAGCAAGGTGAACAGTATATGTATAGGTAGTTATGGTGCCCCTTGACTTCCTAAACAGATACAGATATTGTGCATCCTATTGTATTTCCCAGCACCATGCCCACAGGACTGTTGATGTTGGAGCTGACTCTGCTCTTAGAGTTGTGTGCCTAATCTACTTCATTTATGCTAAACATTTGCTTTTGGACCCTGGGGAGACAGCAGGGTCCCTATCCGCATATGGTCACAAAGTTTCCTCTGTGATTTCAGATTTGTTAGATAAAATGTATCTTGTGTGGATAGTTATAGACAATCTTGTAAAGTTTCTTCCTCTCCCCTACTACACTTCTTTTTGCACCAGAAAGTTCTGGAATCTCTTTCAGGCTACTGAGAGAAGTGTCATGACTACTACTATAAATGGATAAGATAATCCACTTTTGGATTCTCCATCAAAACTTTCAATCCATACCTACGAGCTATCAGAGAACTTAGTCAGAGCATTTGTACATAAGCTTTAATTCTTTGTAACATTCATGTTACTATTGAAACAGAAAAACAATCCATAAGGCCGTGTTTCCAAGCTTTACTGAAATCACCGTTCCCTATTATTAAACAATCTGTTAAGTGTCCAAAAGCTTATTTAAAGAACATTTCGATTTCTGTCTTGCTTTCCTTGAGATGGAAAACAACAACATTAAATTGACAGTCCATAAGAGTCAGTGGAATGTAACACTGCATATGTGTATATATATATTTTATAAATACATATATATGGAGATATGCATGGGTAGATATTTAACAAGCCAATTACTTGCTAATTTCTTTGTTAACTAATGATAAGGCACAAACCAAGTATGGTGCTATGTGTGATGGTTTTGTCCACTGAGGAATACCTCAGTCTTTAATTCTAAAACGCAGACCATTGCAAATATGTATAGATAGTAAATGTGTTATTTAATCTCTGGGGTACCAAGAAGGGAAATAACAGGCTGACCCCTCCGATCTCAAAACACATACCCTTCACAAATAAGCATGTTATTAACATTACCACTATGTCACCAGAGTCTTTCATCGTACCAAATTGCATGTTGAATTCACTTTCTGCATGTCATTTCTGTACTATTATTATTATAATCAGGAAGTTGAATTGATTTAATTGCTCCAGTTAGAGCTTACTCTAAATTTGCAATATTATTGAACCTGCCTTAAAAGGGAGAGAAACTAATTTTATTATTAATGATAGGCTGAAATAGATAAAAGAAGCATTATTCTTTCTGTATTTCTAGTGAAATGCTCAGCAAACTATGCTGTATATGCAAGACAATCCTCTAACATTGAAAGAGTGGCTTCCAGCTGAGACCAGTTTAGCATACACTTAACACCTGCTGGCTTGCCCAGAGGGAGGCTCCCTTTTGGCTCCTCAGGCAGAGCTGCTGCCAGGGCACCACATGAATCCCATTTTGAGTGTCAGATGCAGTAGTGCGTAGGACAAACACACAGCATGCCACCCTGCCAGATGAGGACTCCACTAATTGGTCAGTCTCCCCTAGTTTCTGACCACCCGTTGACAGACACAATAACAACGTCCCAAAAGGAGGAGTGGTTGTGCCAGGATGAAACAAACTCTGATGGTTTACCTCAGTGATCTTCTGGCATTTTGTTTCATGTTCGTGCAAAATAATAATGGTTTGTGGGCCTGAGCCTATAAAGAGCTATTTAAGCGCTCTATGTTACTGCTAATTCTGTGTTGAATCCAGGTTCTGCCATTGATCTGAAATAAGTTAGTGCTTCCATGTTGCTTCCTTTCTGAAAGCAGTGTTGTGTTTTGAAATCTGGCACAATCTAGGGACAATTATTTTGTTATCAGTGCCTGGCAGACCATGGTAACATACGACAGAGGTATGTTAGGCAAATGCATAGGATGTTTCTCCCCACCAAGCCTCAGAATTCTTTTATTGTCCAAAGCATGGCTCATCTCTTAGTGTCCTTTAGCTTCTTCAGCAGCATTGATTGAAGTTTGGTTACTGTGCACTGCAGCTGACTGACAACAAACTATGCTGTACCGACCTCATCATCACCTATGTCTCTAGGGAACAAAAAAAAAAAAAACAAAACAAAAAAACCAAACCCAAACAACAAAAACAAAACAACAAAACCCCACAACCCCAAAACCCCCAACAAAACACCAAAAAAACCCCAAAAAACAGAAGAGTGAAGGTCAACTAGATAGAGCAGAAGTGAGGGTAAGAGTACTTATGTGAGAGAGTGAGAATGGGGGAATGGCAATACCAATAAAGAAAACACAGATGTGTAAGACTAAAGGAGCCTGAATATGAGGGAACTTGAAGGAGGGTGGGGAGAGGAATAGAGACCCAAAGTCAAAGAGACCAAAGAGTAACTGGAGAACTTAACTCTAGACCCTAAGCTACCACAAAGGATGGATTAGGCTGCAAGAATAATTCTTCCCTGTGAACTTTTTCATCTGAGTGATGTCTAGGGTTCCTTGGCGAGGGCTTAGCCTATACCTATGATAAAGAGTAAGGCTTGGAGAGAGCCAAAGCCTAGCACTGCAGTTGGAGTGGGACTGTAAAAGGATACTGAGGGAAAGTGTGGATTGCATAAAGAATTCTCCTCTGAGACTGTCATCCTTTTCCACATTCTGACTTCCTGCTGTTGCCTTCTGCACTGAAAGGCAGCTGTGGGAATTATCTGACAAAGGCAGATCATCTAAAGCTAAAAATAAGTAAGATAAAGGAATCAAAAATGCCAATATGAAAACAAACCCATTCCCAAATAAAATGCTTTATTATATTTCCTGATCTATACAATAGTGGCAGTGACACTTTACTGCAGAGGTAGAAACAGGTAAATCCAAGCAGATTCTGTTCTCCGCTCACCTGAGTATATAAAATACATATTTAATTGCATATGTATAGGGACCAAGAGACTTGTATAACGGTGGATTTTTCTTGTTCATTTAAACTTGAAAGCAGACAGCACTCAGAAAGGACAGTAGACCAATTGTCTTTCTGGAGGAACAATTTTCAAAATTTGTGAAAGGTGTGAGAGCAAATGATGCATTAAACCTTTTTCAGCCTTTGTTGCACATCTCATGAGCATTAGCTAAATATTAGCCTGATTACCACAGGCAGGGTGATAATCCTGTAATATAATACCCGTTTATAAAGAAGAATGAAACAGAGTAAAAACAAGAGATGTTTAATATTCAGCATATTCACTAAACCTGTTTTGTCGCTGAACATCTGTTGCACAAGTAAAGTGACTGTGTGCAAACACTTAACATGAGGGTACAATTGCTTCTTTCTGAGGTGGATTAGAATCATATGGGTAACTGACTCTCAGCTCAGTGCTGAGCTGTTTTGAATGTCCTCTGGTAGGTAGCCAAAGGAAAGTTTTTGTTGAAATGACAGGAATTCTTTGACATAACATGTTCTGTTAGAGCATATGTTGAAATGTCTATATCATTTCAATGATGAGCTTCCTTTCTGACACCTATCAGTGTATGTTCATGGTAATCACAAGCAATATCTTGTCAACAGCTATCTACCAGAAGTGATCCTAATCCACTTTGCAATCATTTTCAAAGCCTCTTCATTTTCACTGAAAGGATTGTTTTGTTTAGAAGAATTCTTACTAATGTGCGAAATTGCCCTTAGTTAAATCCATTGTAGGAGCTGGAAAGGAATACAAGCATAAACCTTCACAGCTGGAGTACAGATAGGTACTATGGATGTAGCTTACACTTCTCATTTTTCACATGCAGCATATGCTTGGAGAGTGATGAACAGATGCATCTAGTTTAATGGGGCAAATCACACACATTTTATCTTCGTAACTCCACATTTGGAGAGTGCACTGCCTCTTTACCTATGCTTAATATGACTCCAGATACATGTGAATAGCTGTGACAGAATATTGGCATGGCTTAGTTTAAACTAGAAAATAAAGGTTACGTGTCCTTCGTGTTTGAAGTGCATTAAAATGGGCAATATGTGGTGTACAGGTGGCAGCAAAAATGTAACCTTATGTGTTTAGACTGGGCTCAGACTGCTGATGCAGAGGGAGGGCTTGGCATCTGAAGGTGGTCCCTGTTAATATCGACCAGGGCTGGAGGCCATGGCTTTACTTGCTGAACTGGTCCCCTGCCAAACCCTATCTGGCACCAGTAAAAGTACTTTTCTATGCTTCCTCCTCCACTGGCTCTCTGGCTGGATTGCTAGGGGAAGATAAAGGCAATCCTGTCACACTATGTGCAGAATTTTACCAGTCTAGAGGTGAAATAAGCAGCTGTACTGGACATGACCTCCTATTTTCAGCATCCTACATGTGAAAT
Organism: Balearica regulorum gibbericeps; assembly: GCF_011004875.1. Taxonomy (NCBI): domain Eukaryota; kingdom Metazoa; phylum Chordata; class Aves; order Gruiformes; family Gruidae; genus Balearica; species Balearica regulorum. The sequence goes on along the minus strand of NC_046196.1, from coordinate 7,776,121 downwards.
AATCTCCAAATATCCTGGCATATGCCCACTTTGAAGTGACACCCCTTCTTTGTTCTGGTCATCTGGAGTGCTGTAGAATAAGCAGATTTATTTTTTTAACATTGCTGCCCTTCTTCCTAAGTCTAGACATCACACAGTATTTCTACTGGTGCAAAGATAGAATATCAGCCTTTTCCTAACCCAGTTTGAGATGTAGGGGAGCCAGACAAGTCCATATTTTAGCTTCACACACTAATTGCAAAAAATTATTTATACAAGATAGCATAGGGCAAATTCAGTATCCTCCTTCTGTGGGATTATGGGCTGATTTTACTGGTGCTTCTCTAGATTCTTTTCAACAATATCTGACAACTGAATCTGATCCCAGCTTCCTCCTCCTAAATCAAGATCTGTACTTTCATATAGGGAGAGGGTGATGGATATGTTTACTAAAGCCATGCATGAGGGATGCTAAGTCCTAAGGAATTTGAGAAAAACAGATAATTAGAATAATTTTTTAGCCAACTATTGGTCTAAACAATCACATTTTTCAGGGGTATTTTGGGTTTAGGGGTTTTTTTTTTGTTTGTTTTGTTCTTGATTAGGAGTTGGTAACAGTGGAATACTTGAATGCGAAAATATTTTCTTGGCAGAAGTCCAAACATACGTCTCTGAAAAGTTACATTTTCTCTCTCTCATTTTGTCTTCTTTGCCTTCCCTGTTATTGATGCACATAATAAAACACTAGGAAAAAAGACAAATCCACCCAAAAGGTCAAAATCAATGATCCTTTTACAGATGGCACCTTTGGGAATCCCGGGTACTTTACCATCAGCTTGTGTTTGAGACTGTTACTTGAATACTTGTTTTTTGATGACAAAAATCAATGACTTCTTTAAAGAAGACACCCTTGGGGCTAGAGGGATGCAGACTTTGAAATGTTTACTAGTCTGTGCCTGTCTCTGAAAGACTAATAAACATATTTATAAGTTTATGAGCTCCTATTTAATTTTATGGATTGGAAATGGTGTATGGTTTTGACAAGAATATTTGAGCTAATGTGCCCCAATGAGACACATTCTGTATCACTTTTTGCAAATTTGCATAGAAGTTCTGATCCAAAACCAATTGAAATCAAAAGTTATATTTACATTAGGTTTAAATTTATCTCTGTTGAAAAGCCACTGAAGTTACTGGAGTTATCTTGTTAATGAATTTGATCCAACAGCCAAATACTAAATAAATTCTCAAAATAAAAATATAGAAAAACCACTCACATAAACATAAGAAGTCCACTTCTCCCAGCAAAGCTTATTTCCTTTATTTTTATATACAAATATGTGTTTATTATTACTCTGAGCTGCAGAAGGCATTTGCTTTTTAAAAAGCAAACAAATTTTACCTTATTTCTTTGCTGCTATTTTAGCATTACATTTGTTTAATTTATAGCACTACGATTTACTTTGACACTAGGGCAGATATTCCTTAATTTCCCTGAATGTGCGGGTTATATCGGGCTCTTGTAACTTAATAGGACACTTGATCTGGGTATCCTGTGATGTGGTGTTGAGGCTTTGGTGCTGGAGTTGGGACAATCAGTTTTCTTACCTGCTGTGCAGATACAAATTTTGACAGGACTTCTTTTATTTTACTGTTTTTTTCCCCCCTGTCAAAGATTTAGAGTGGTTTTAGTCTTGTGTTTTGCAAGTTGGTTTCTGGGGAGTCAGCCACAGAAATTACTTTTGAAATAGACTGGCGGTGTATAGTAGCCTTGCAGTAATCAGAAAAACTAATTTGTATTCATTTTCCTTTGACTCTAGATCTAATCAGTAAATACAGTGATATAAAATGTCAACCCTAACCAAACAAGTGCATTGAAAGGATAATAGTAGATAATGTCATTTATGAATTAAAACACAGGGACATGCATGACGTTAAAAGACTTGCTGTGTTAGACATTCCTTCCCATCACTTACTGACCTTGATTTAAGTTTACTGATTTCAGGCTCATAGATCAGTATTATTTTGGTGTGTAGAATGTCATCCTGTTCTTAGGACAGCAAAAATGCTTTGCTCTTGAGGACTGCAGGGACAACTGCTGGTTAATCGCTTCCTTGCCACAGTCCTGTGCAGAGAGACAGATTGAAGGTTGGAATGCCTCTGGAAAAACTCAGCTGCAGTAGAGATGGTTGACACATGGGATCCTATCACCTCTGTGCAGAGCTGGGCAACATAAAGTAGTGTAGACACAAAGCTCGACACCACTCTTAGAACGTTTTGTGCGCCCATGCAGAATAAGGACTACTCTTGTGCTGTCTCTCACATTCTGCTGACCCACAGTAGGTTGACTTGTAGTGAACAAGCTCTCACTTTTGTCACAGAGCTAAATGGAATTTTTGCTTTCCTAATCAAAGTCATGCTGACATCATTCACAACTGTACCCAAGGCCATTTATTTTTCATTGTCTGTTATCTTATGCAGGCCAACTTCCTCAATCTCATTTTTGTTTCGCTTTCCCAAATATGCATTGAAAATGGTAAAACATTCTTCTCTCAGATTTTGGCAATTGAAAGGGTATCTTCTTTCATTTTCAGACTTTCACTGGTTGGAGATCATGTGTATAGTTGTGGCAAGGCTGATCATGGAAGAGGTGAAAAAACCGCTGTCACTAGAATTGAACAGCTTCAGCTGTCTGTGGGGGCAGAACGGGTATCTGCAACAGTTGCCTAAGTATCTGATGCTGGTCACAGTCAGTAAGAGGATGTTGGGCTCAAAGGAGTTTCAGATCCTCTGCTGTTCTTACAATGCCAAGTTATGACTCTGGCTTCATATCATTCCCCAACTTCATAGCACAGACTGAACTGGCCACCTTGTGCTGCCTGAATCCTGCCATGGGTCAGAGAGTTTTAATATGCAGATGAGAGAGTACACAAGGGAGAAAAGTACCTCTGTAATTTTTAGCTCTTGAACTTGTCTGAGGGTTTCAGCATTTCAATAAAAGGGTTCTTTTCATAATAACTGTGACATTGCCTCTGTGAATCTTACTTCCCTAGGAAAGGGAGTTGAGGTGTATAATGAGAAGCAATTGCCTCATGACGTTGGTGTCCTTTTTAGCCCATGATATTATATCCAAATTAGGACTATAGAGTCTGATTGGATGGACAATTAGATTGGTAAAAAACTGGTTGTGATCGTGTTCAGATCATAGTGTTAATGGGTCATACTCTACCTTGATGCTTATGGCAAGTGGCGTAGAGCAAGGGGCTTAGTGACAGAGCATAGTCTTGTCAGATTTGCAGATGACTCCAAATTGGAAGGGGCGATATTTGGTACATTAGAGGATAGAAGTCCCTCTGCTGTTCAGAGGGACCTGCTCAGGTTGAAAGAATGGGCTGACAGGGACCTTACAAAAATCAGAAAGTACAAATGCAAAGGTCTGTACTTGGGAACAAAGTATATTTATAACAATAAAGGCTGAGGACCGAGTACCTGCAGAGCAGCTCTGCTTGAAAAGACCTGGAGTCTGGCAGACAGCAAGCTGAGCAAGAACTAGCAGAGTCCTGGCAGCATAGGTAGCCAATGGCATCTATTGACAGGAACATTGCCATTAGACTGAGTAGAGCAATTATCTTCCTCTGCTCAGCACTTTTGAGACTGCATCTAGAATAATTTGCCTAGTTTTGGGTCCCCCTATCAAGAAAGACATCACTAAACTGTAACAAGTTCGGCAGAGAGCCACCAGGATGTTCACGGGCTGGAGCACTTGCCCTGTGAGTAAAGGCTGAAGGCACTGGGCCTGGACAAGAAAAGGCTTCTAGGGGAGCTAATAGCAGCCTCCTAATACCTATGAGAAGATTGTCCAGAAGATGAAACTTGGCTGTTCACAGTGGTGCATGTTGAAAGTGCAGGAGACAATGGCCATCAGTTGACACAAGAATTCAGAATTGAGGTATCTTTTCACCAGGATGGCAGTTAAACAGAACAAGCTGCCCAGTCTCAATCATTGGGAGTTTTCAGGACCTGAATGAATAAAACTCAGAGCAAACTGATCAGACCTCAACTGCCCTGCTTTAAGCAGGAGGTTAAACTACAGACCTCCTTAGATCCCTTCTAACCTGAATTTCCCTATGATCCCTAAGATTCTCCTCATTACAATATATATCTTTTCATTTTCTGCCATTTTCCATGACAAGACTTTGCTGCTATAGTTTTATAACTTGGTCAAATCCAATGTGTTTGAGCTGAAATTTGAGAAGGATTTGTTAATTACCTGTACAGCTTCAGTCATCTGAAAACAAGGCTAGGCTAGATATATTTTTGTACTTCTAGTAAAATGCCCTGCATCCTTTGGGTGATGGCGGAAGGGCAGTAACTCTGAGAACCCTGCTGATGTCAATTTACTGTTTGATGCAAGGAAGAGGGTAAGAGCCTGTCTTCAAACTCTTGCTTGGCTTAAAGGCCATTGGTACAGAGTTTTATGTTATTAAGATATGAAAGTATAATTTTCTTAAAAGACTTTGCTAAAAGTCTTAGTTTTAAGGATTTTGCAACTCAGGCAGTATTCTGTTGTGGTTTTGGGTTTTTTTTAATTTACAGTTGGCCACTCTGATGCTATTTCACTTTAAGAGGAACAATTGGTTGAACTTGTTTAATGTTGGCAAAAGAGTCATGAATCCCAATAAGGCCATGAATATATTTATTATTAATTTTCTTCTCATTAATTTTTAATTTTCTGTCAGACGGAATCAAACGGTGAATTGGTGACTTCAGTGTTTTCTACCTTGCTTTATTGGCTTCAGAAGTCCTTTAATAAGGCAATTATTTATTCTGGACATCACTGGGAAATCAAAGGTGAAGAAATCAGGAATATCTAAACCCTGTAGTGCATTAATTCAAACAGCACTCACATTGTTGAATAGAGTTCATGCCTCTGGTTCTTTAATGTTGCCTGGTTTGGTACTTGTTTCATTTTAAAATTAGCTGGAATTAGTAGAATGGAGAGTGAAGGGAAACCACAAAAGGATTTAGTTTATAGAAGCAAGAATTACTGGAATCAGCAGGGGTTCTGGCTTCTGGATTGAGAGTAGGCTGGTTCGTTGTACTGAGAGGAGGCAAGCAGAGGATCTTTCAGAAGGGTTTAATGCATGCCCACAAGGCTTTCATTAGGAAGTTGTGGTATAGTAGTAGCTACATAAGCCTGTTACCTCTGAAAACAAGGAGTAGATCTGACTTCACTACAATCCTCTTATCTAAGGCATGGTACTTCATTGAAGTCAGTGAAAAAAGCTTACATACATTTTACTGCATCAGGTTTTCAAATAGAATATGAAATGTTTATCTAACTCTAGTACATAGTTCATATTTCTCTAGTATGTAGTTCATATTTCTATTTCTGTTTTTTCAAGTCAACCGAAGGTAGGGAAAACAAGGCACTAGTAAAGAGGTGTATGTGTGTGTGATTGAGGAGGAGGAATTACCTATGCAAAGACAGCCACGAGGTAGAAAGGCTAAATTTGTTTTCATTTAGCAGACCTTAGTTTTACCTGTACAGACTTCTGGCTCTAGTACATGTGTGAAACACTTCTTCCACTCCATGGGTTTTGCTTTTTGTATGTTATTGATAGGATTCCACCACAAGCAGGTGGTAGTGTTTACTCCTTTTTCAGGAAGTATATAAAAACCTTTGTTATTCACACTGCTTTGCTATCAAGATATTACTGCAGTCTCTTGCGATTTTATTTTTGCTCATTCTTCAGAATTTTGGCCTTCTATGAAGCTGACCGAACAAGAACTGAAAAGGAGACAACATATCAAACCTGACATTTAAAGGTTTAAACCTTCAATGTACTGAGCACATAGTCTAAAGAAAACAGTTATGGAATTTTCTTGTCTTGTATCCTGAATTCTTCCTGCAGACCTCCTTGATGCTAAACTGCCTTACTGCAATGTGATGTAGTTTAAATGTGATTTAATATTTCTCACACAAAGCAGGTAACACTTTGCTCTAATGCTCTACGTTGAGCAAAGCAACAAGGGGCTATTTGAAAACATTTAGCCATATGCTCCTGAGGAAGAAAAAAGTCTCTGTTCCTCTCTGTCTAATCATTCTGCTGATCAGAATGCTATCTATAGAAAAAGGAATATTGTACAAGTTGCCATAAAGTTTTATGAGCCAATTATTACAGATATAATTGTCCAAGGTTATAGAGGTCTATAGATGTCTTATTTTCCATAGGCCAGTGCCCTTTTATGCTCCTCTTTTATAGTTAATGCAATGCCTCATTTAATAATTTAAAAATAATTTATTTGAGTTAAATTGCTTTTTTAGAAGGCATAATCTTATCATTCTCATTTTTATGAGAAACTCATTTTAATTTGTTTGCTGTGCTGTTCTCACATGAATTTAGGAATTTAATGGAGAGAAAATTGAAGACTGATGGCATCAATGAAATTATTAATTTGGTAACTGAAAGATTTATTTGGTTGATTTAGATGGAATTCTCAATACCCAATTATCTTTGGACTCTATTAAAGAATGAAGCCTCGCCAAATAACAGTTCTCACTCAAAGTTCCCAAGGATGAATTGAAAAGGACATCTTCATTATTGTTATTGATGTCAATGTGGAAATCACTTACTGTTAATAATCCTGAAGGACAGATAAAGGCTTATTTTTACCCTCAAGAAGTTAGGTCCCAAACCCTAAAAATGTTATCTTAGTGAATGAATATTACCTGCAGATAGCTGACTTAGCCATGCAGAATATTTTAGCAGTTTACTTTTATCTCTACCAGGTCCCATTAGAATAATTTAGTAGAAGGAAAATATCTTTCAGTCATGCAAATAAGTTTGTCTGATTTTTGTAATAAAGGTGACAATAATATAGAGACTATCTGCAAACCTAGATATGAGCACAGAAAAGAAATATTTATTTTTTATTATATTCCAAAAGCCTTTACTTTTAGGGTTTTGAAGAACCCTTCCATAAAAATCACCATTTCACAGATCCAGATTTTTTAAAGAATTATTTTAGTAGTACCCTTTGCCAATATAAATGTTTGTATATTCAACACATGTTGTTACCTGAAGAGAAGCAAACACCAATATGACAGCATACCCCAGTGAAAGGGTCATAGTCTTTTTGTTGTTTGAAACTGTCCTAGCTGACACAGTTATAGTCAAGAGAACTATATTTCTCAGTAGTTCTACAGTTGATAAACGTAAATGCAGGAGAAGGAACTGCAAATGAAGCATTAATCGCCTTAAAGTTGCTGTGAGATGTTAAAGACAATCTTAGTGATTTTAGAAGCCAAAAAGGAATGTATTCTCACACATGCTAAAAATACAGAGTACGAAACTAATTGCACAACAACTAGAGATAGTCAAATACCAATACCAAAAAACCAGCCTGGATTTAAATGATCATTGCTAATTCATAGACATACTGCATTGTTGTAGCATCTGGCAGATTAAAGTTGGGTATGAAATGATACCTTGGCTACATAAGAATGGAAACTTAGTTTGCACTCAGGTTTTTTTTTGTGTGAAAGTTAGACAGTTTGAGGAAGAAAGTCAATTCCATACAAAAGCTGGGTTCCTAGAGTGCTAGAGGTTAATTGCTTGAGACTTTCACTTTTGATCCTTACAGCATATACTCTTCTAGTCAGGTAATATCAATCATATAGGTCAGTTATATGATTTTCTGTATTCAGATTTTGTTTTCAAAAGAGGAGATGAGAGTTTTAATAATTTAAAATAGGCTTGAAAATAGTTGAATAACTCTTGCAAAAGGACATAAATATTTAAAAACAAATACAATGAATCAAGGTCTCTGCATTGGCTTGCTTCAGATTTGAGAAGGTTCAAGTGTAGCTAACTAACAGTAAATAATGAAGTACATGAGTTTACCCACAGAGCCAGTATGGAGCTTTCAATCTCAGCGGCTATTTTCTTCTTACTCAGTCACTAACCACAAAGATAATCCTATGATTCTGCTTCTCCGTCCAGTGCTCTTATTTCCCCAAACCTCTTTTCATTCAATAGAGGCCCTTTTCTGTTGGACTCAGGTTTTGTCTTCATACTGTAGTGTAGGTTGTCATGAGCAAGTTACACCTATGCTCAGAAATTGCTTGAGCAATTTATGCCTATATTGGTCCATATCCCATTGATATCAATATGCATTTTCCCATCAAAATCAATAGCCTTTGATTCAATCCTTATAGACAGACAAGAAATTATACAGACGTGATTAGTACACAGTGAGATGATGTCTACATTAAAATTAATCTCCCTCTGTCCACAACATTAGTAATGCCAACAAGGATGGTTGAAGTGTGTTTTGCTGAAGTGGCCTAAAAGAGAATAAACGACATATATGCATTTAATTAAACTTTCAGCATTTGCTGTTGGGTCCCAGCTCAGAAGGTAACTTTGTGTGAAAGCTGGATGTCTTGTTGCAACTCTCACCTCTTACTGAATTTAGCTTAGTCCCTGATGTAGAGCCCTCTAACTTTCTGTGCTATATTTGATTTGTACAACTGGACACAGGTGATATTCTCTGGTCAGGAGAGAGTCGGAACTGAACTAGCATGAAGACTGAAACACTCTTTTATTCCAGCAGATGATATCTCTCAGATCAAAGAGGGCATCATTTCTAGGGTAAGGAGAAGAGTAGGTGCTGTCTACAGTATATCTGACCTTTATGTAAAAGCCTTCAGCTTCTTGTATTTCTGCTCTGTCAAGTGTCACAGGGAAAAATATGCTCATAACTTGATGAGTGAAATTAATGGGGGAAAAAAAAAATCTACCTTTTAGTCATGTGCTAGTTGTGAAAGGAATTCACATAACATTCTCCTTCCTAAATATCATGTGAATTTTTGATTGATTCTCTCACTCTTGTAAGATTGTTAAAGCTTGTAGAAGGGGTACAATTTCCCTTCCCTTTTCCTTATTCTCACCCTTAGTAATTTTAATCAATTTACAAAAGCTTTTACACCACAGTTGAAATGCTGCTTCCATTCTGTCATCAACAAAATACCACTTGTAATTATTTTTACCACTTTATACTATGTACAATAAAGAAAAAATGCCTAGAACTGTATCCCAAACCAAAACTCAAGCTCAATTCATTTAATTATCAACAACAGAAAGTGATTCCTGCTTCTCAAAGAGCTCTGATACAGGCATAATTAGCTCATTTAACCTCAAAGAAATAATTAGCCAACATGAGAGGACAAGAAAAAGAAGTTAAAATGCCACAGCAGTATATTATCCCCTTTGTTCTAACAAAACTATTATCACATGGAAAGGAGGGCTGTATGATACTGACTTGCCAAGTTTTTTAACATAATGATGTACTACGGTACAAACAGAAGTAGAAAAGCCCCTCATTTCCATCAGCTGGCTGAAGAACAACAGGTTCATTCAGACACTTTTCAATTCTGAGATTACTTTCTCTGTCTTTAGGGGCTGATATACATTTGTAAATCTGACCCCCAATTAACTGTGCTACTAACAATGTAAAAAATGTGTCACACTGCAAGAGGCAACCACACAAAACAACAGAAATCCAAGTGATTTAAAATTTACTTTCTAATCCTATATATGCTAATATTTTTAGCAGAAACAATGAAAAAGATTTAAATTGGAATTAGTTCCCATCTGTTCATGAACTTTGAGGCAAATAGCAAATAACTTGTTTATCTAGAACCTGTGTCAGCATGACTCTAGTAGGTCACTGCAGAGTCTCAGGGAGTTCTTTCTTCCCCCACCTTTCCTCTTTAGAGCACCTGGATTGCTGTGGTACTGCTGCTCATGTAAGATGTCAAAGATCCTTTCTGAGATTTGGAAACCTGTTGAAGCTGCAGTGCATGGAGCATTTTAACCTGCAGTGGAAGCAGCTTGATTCTTAAAACTCTTAAAATTTCATCAGTATGGCTACTAATTAATTGCACTTGACTTAAAACTATACAGTAACTAATCTGATCAGCTAGGAGAACTTTTGAATCCTTCCTGTCTTTCTAGTAATTATATATTCTTAAAATCATATTTTATAAACACACAACAGAAAAGTATGATTAAAAGTGGGCAAAATGCATAAAAATTAGGGGCAAAACTTGTCCACGTTACCAATGAAAGTTGTCTCTAGTAGCAAAGCAAGAATTTTTCTTAAACTTCTACAGAAATTAGACCAGTGGCTGGTTATTTTCACTGTAATGAACATTCTAAAAGATTTTACCATTGATTCTTGACAAGTTAAAAAAAAAGAATACTCATTGTCTCAAACATCAGGTTTGGAAGGGTTTCAAAATGATCTTAGGGTCTTAAGCATGCTCCTTGCGGAGCTGGGAGTTCCCAAGATATAGACATAGGGTTTACCTGGGGAACCGTTAAAAGAGTGAGGCCTCTGTGTCATGTTTCAGACAAGCAAGATGCTTTGTAGTCATGGTAAAAACAAGTTAATAATGAAAGTGCTAACAAGACTTTAGCTGCCGTATTGTGAACTTTGCTGTTGTAAAAACTCCAGGATTAAGTAGAGGTGTGTGGGTAATAAAATCTCCAAAGAAACGAATTGTCTATGAATGTATAATTATGGCTTTCTTGAGGATTTTAAACTGTGTGCATATTTCCTGTTTATATTTCACTCAAGCAGCTAAAGGACCATTGGCAGAATATTGTCAATGTTTAAGGCTACAAAATCTTTCAAACAACAATAGCCTGAGGCTTTTTGTGTAGTACATACTACTTTTACTATTCAGTGAATATCACTTTTAAATGATGCAAGCAATGTGGAAAAATCAAAGGGAACAAATGGAGAAGAACAACAGTCTTGAATAAAACTGCCATCCTACGGACTTCATACAAACTCACTGATACTTGTGGGAGTTGGTTCATTCTTGAGGAGTATTTTAAGACAGGTCAAATGTTATGTTTGTCTCATCTTCTATATAGGACAGTGTAAAGGGGAAAGAAGTGTGTTGTCAAATCTAAACCCATTAGCATTTGGCCTTGCAAAACATAATTAGTGTTGAGTGTACTTGTTGGCCCATGCAAAACCCTACATTCACAAATGCAAATCGAGTGAGCATGACATTCACACAAGCAGTGGAAGTGTGAGGTGAAGCTTGCAAGTGTGAAATACGTGCTGCAAGCAGTTGCAGGGCTTCATGTGTGCAATTAGAGACTGATAGTGTATGCCACAATACAACAATGTTTATTACATTATATGTAGTGTACAATCAGGTTCACACATGATGCCATTTGCCTATCAGGGACCAGATTTTTCAGGTATTTAGGAATTTAACACAATATGAATGCCTAGGTAGTTTTACAGAAGTGCTCAAGTATTTTTAATTCCTAACACACATCTAGCTTTAGGTACCTAAATACCTTGGCAGCTTTGACCTTAGGTCACTTGATATATAAAGGCACTTCTGTAGCTAACCTTACCTTAAGGCCTTCGTAATTTTTTTTTTTTAAGTTCTGACTGTCAGATGTAACATTTTCATTAGCTAGTTGACAAAGGGGCTATTCTTATAACAAAAGCATGGGCAAATGTCGCTTCTACTTGAGAAGGGTGTGTGTTTCACAAGTCGCCGCATGTTTGTGGCTTTTTTGTTGCTGCTGGATTGTTCTTTAGGGCTTGCTTGTAGAGTCTTAGTGTCGTGTTTATTTTGATCTTCTTCATGAAAAGGGAGAAGTGGTTAAGGGTGAAGGCAAAAACAGACTATGAAGTGCCTCAATAAACCAACATGAAATCCATCTCTGATGGAACAGTACATTTCTCAAGGGAATATGCTGCCCTGCAGGAAGAGAGTAAATGAAAAATGATGCTAACAGTATTTCAGTGATGTAAATTATACATTGAAACATGCAGCTCATATTTAAGAGATTGTCAAAGAACCATAAGACAGCAGAACATACTCACAGTATAACTTCAGTGTTTTACATGATTGGCCAAAGAGAACACAGTGGTCAGTACACTATTTTTTCAGCATTTCAATCAGTGGAACTTACAGGTCCTTTGTATCAAGTAATCTTCAGGAGCGAACCCTGGGAAGCAGTATGTGAATGCCAACACTAACAGTAATTGCCATGCTTTGTCTTTCCTGGTATTTCAGTGTTGTGTCATTTAAAGAGAAGGAGAACCAGTGCATGAAGCTACACTTGTCCACTGCAGGATCCTTGCAGTTTCTGTGGTTTTGGATACTGGCGCTTGTCAGAGACAGGATATTGAAATTGGATGGATCCAGCATGGCAATTCCCCGATCCAAATGTTTGGAATACTGCAAATACCATTTGAGGGTTTTCATATCCATTTTGCACATGGCTGAACAGATTGAGTGGCTAATGCTAGGAGAATCTTCCATAGTGTTTCTCATCTAACATATATATGAGTAAAACCCTCCTATAACTCAGTATGCCCAGATAAAATGCATATTGGCTATGTCCTTGAAGAGAGAAGCCTTGTGTTCCCTCAAAATCTGAACAATGGATTTAATAACAACCCTAAAAGGTTGTTTCTTATTGCTATAATTTCAAGCATCAAGTTATTTAAGAGAATAACAATATTTTGTTATGTTTCTCTTCTTGTCTCAGAAGGTAATGTTTAGTTCAGGCAAGGCCAAAGACAAAGCAAAATAGATGTACTGAAACATATGAGTACCAGGAATGTGATTTCCTTGGCAATGATAATCCTGTCACAGCTGTCAAAATTTACTCCTTTATCCATATGACATTTTAACAGGATGGAAACACCATGTTAGAATAAGCAGCTATAAAGGACTTGGTCCAAAATTACTAAACCCAGCAGGCTCTCCCAGGCAATATATTGTTTACAAATTTGAGAGAAATTGCTTTACCAATATTACATTTTATTTTGATGCTCTAAAGCTTAGCCATAACTCTTTTATTATGGCAAAGTTAAAACAGGCAGTTAAAAATGTTAATTTAATTTCCTCAGGGATCCAGAAGAAAAGATAAATGTAAAATTATTATGCCAAAAATAAACAGTACAGAAAATGTAATTCCTTAGGTTTCATGAGTAGTTTTGGTGTTTATCAGTTTGTTATTGAGAGAGAAATGAGAAACAAATTATATTTGGTCCAGTTTGCCTTAGCTCAACAAAAGGTAAATTTTGGAACTTTCACTTGTATAGGTGAGATTGCAGGTGCCTGTAATAGCTCACCCCTTTGCAAAGCGGGCTTGCAGTTCTGCAGTAATATTGCCATATTGCAATAATATTACAATACTGTCCCTAAATGTTAAACATTCAAAGCATGGTAAAACTTCTCTTTTAGTGGAACTGCAAATGGAAGTTAAGAGATGTGGGTAAGCACAGAGAGAGTCACCTCTTCAGCCTCTGTATCACTTCATAAAATACCTTTTTCCTTCCTGAAGTTTCTAGATATGCTAATTTAATAACCTAGATTGGATAGGACTTGGTAATTCCATTCCCTGCCAGCTCTCTAAATGTAATACTTGTATTCTATGTTCTATACAAAGTTGTTGATAGAACAACAGGTCTCCTATGATCTAGCTTATACTTGAACGGAGTTTTAAATATATAGCAATGAAGCAGCCCTCTGACAGGTATGGAGGAAACCAATTACTGTCTCTTCACCATCACTGCCTGCTTTCCTTCTTCGCTAGCCTTTGAATGATATTTTATTTGTTGTGTTCCCCAGAAAGGTCTTTGTTCAGTATTTTGTGCAGAGTCTTTTTTATGCATGGATTAAATGCAACACAAAGTTATAACATTATCATCAGAGAGGCTTCTTTCAGGCTATGAATGACCATGCTGTCTTGGAGATAAACCAAAAGTCCTTCTCATGTACTTGTCACTTCTAGCATGCTTTATCAGAAAAGTTTCACTGGGGTCATTGCCAAGCTACCAGAAGGACTTTATATTTAGATATCTTTGTAATTTCATCACATTAATCTCTGTTCACCTTAAAAAGACACCTTTCTACACAGCTCTCAAAACAAAGCAAATTGTGAGTCTGTAGGTCAAACCATAAGTTAAAAAAAAAAAAAATACATATTTTTAATGTCATGATAGAGGACATATTTAAACTAAATAGGCCAGATGTTCATGTTTTAAATTCGTGCATCAACTATGTAACTCTTTTATTCCTCTAACTGTAAATATGGCTCAGTTAAACTAAGCAATGTCTAAGATGAATTCTTTGTCCCAGTGAGTTTTAATCCCGATTTCAGTGTGGCAAAAGTAGTTTTAAAAGCTTCCAGCAGATAACAATTCAAAAAGTCCTCCTGGCCAGGACAGAATATAGCTATATCTATTCCAATCTTGCTGATCTTTCCAGGATTGCCTAATACTGGTAACATCCAAGGATTAAGAGACTTGCAACTCCTGTTTTTGTCCCATGTGGTCTCTGAAGCTGTGGTACAAGTGAGGTAGTTCCTATTCAGGTGTCCAATACATCATGATAATCCTGCAGGGCTTTGATAAAAACATATGGGTTTTTCCTTGTCCTTTAATACCTTAGCTATATTTTATTTTAATTATTTCCTAAGAGTTTTCTGTCTGTTGTTGTATTTCTCCTCACAGATGCAGGAAAGGTGCTATGCAAGACTAATCTGGCACTAATAAATATATTCCAGTGCACACTAAAAAAAAATCCCACTCTGCCTGGGTCTTTTAACATTTTTCTAATTTTACTTGCCAGTGCTAATGCAGTGCAGTACTAGTTATATCAGAGCATTCAATCTTTCTTTAAAAGTGTCTGCTTGATGCTATGTTTTTCAACATTGATTTAAAAATAAAGCTAGTCCATGATGTTAATGTTCATTTTTACTTAGTATATCATTAATATAAAGAAGACATGATGTAATATTTGAAAAAATTCTTTGAAAATGAAAAATGACTTAATGAGGTAAATTATTCTTAAACTATTAAAAATCAACTTCCTTTAAAATATGTACAAGGCACAGATGTTTCAGTTAATAAAGTCAGCATTATTATGTTGTTAGAATATCTCCAGAACTTCAGCTCATCTTGTTCTGTAATAAGAAACAAGAGATGTTATAAAGTTATATCTTGACAAAAAGTATTTAATTAACTCACATATGCCTTTGAGAGGAGAAATTACAGCAGAACTGGGACGAAACCAGTGACAGTATAGTGTTCCAGGGTAACCTTATTGCACACCTGAATGCAGCAAATGGGGATAATATGGAAACCAAAACCAAATTGCTTAACTGTATGGCATCTAATAAAATGCTCCTGACTTCTCCTTCTTACTCTGGTAGGAAAATCCATTTGTAACAGATTTAGAAGTCTTTCATTTAACATGTCATTATATATTTAGTTACCCTGACCAATATTCTTGCAGTCTGTGCACCAGCAAAATGACTTTGAACTGGGTTAATACTGTGTGAAACAAGACGTTGATTTTTGGGCAGGTATAATCACAAAGTAGCACAAGATAGAGACTCTTAGTCTGTATACGGAAATCTGGTTCCCTTTAGTGATCTCTATGTCAGTGGGACTGATTGTAAAGCTGGAAGCTTGCTGTTTGTCTTCAAAAGGATTAGTACATCAGTTAATGTTTAAGGGTTTATATAGAATAATATGTAGGATTTTTTAATGATAATGATGTAGCATTAGGAAAGAGAAGTAAATGCAGTTATACTCTGCTCAGTGCGTGTGCATGCATTCAGGCACTCCTAAGTTGTCAAAATATTGGTGGTTTTTGTGGCATATGTCTAAAGAGCAAATGAAGCTTAATACTGGCTTCCAGTATAGCTGAAGGAAACTCTGTGCCTCTCTTCTCCTATCACATCCTGCCAAACATTATTGAAAGAGATGGGTGGTCTGCCATTTAGGAGACTCTCTCATTTGTATTTTCACAGACATAATGTGATTATATCTTCTCTCTTTAGCATACACTTAAGAGATAAAGGACATGCAGAGAGAGAGATGGAGGAGAGAGACATAGGGAAAAAATCTCACTGGGATTCTCCTGAAGCCATTATAAAGAGCCTGATTGCCTCTGGGCATAGTCAGAAGGTCCAGAGTTGCTAAATGGTGTATAAATTTTCCCTGAAGTATTATGATTATCCTCAGCAAATACAGAGCTCAAATGGCGGCCAGACCATCCATGATGACAGCAATCACTAAGGGTAGAGATTCCTTAATGACAGGAATCTCAAATTACTGTATTTTTTACATACTATTCTGAATACTTCTGAATGTTTTTTGTAACAGATAATTAACTAAGTTCATTGTGAGCATTGAAAACCAGAAGCACTGTGACGTAGTGATAGGGATTGAACATATTATGGTTAGTACTGAAATGTTTAAGTATGGGCTTCTGTGGCCACATGAATTGAAATTGTTTGATATATCTTGGTGTTTGCACCATAGTAGGGTAAGGACTCTGCTCTTGAGATGTCCTGTTTCTTCTGTGAAGAACACTTCTTTCTCTTCTGAGCGCTAGGCCTGTATTTTAGTCTGTGGGTATGATGGTCACTAACAAAGGAAGCTTGAGCATATCACATCACCTTCATGCTGGCTTCCCCAGCTTTCAAGTAAGTAATGATACTGACCACCTTAATGTTTTGAGAAGAAACCTATGAAACAATGTTTTCTTATTTTACTAGTATTTTAGTAAACTTTATTTCTTACTCCATATTTGAATAAAATCAAGATAATAACTGTCTTCTGCCGTGAAGTGCTTGCCGTGAAGGAAAAGGATTTATAAGAGGCTTTATTGCAGCTCTTTCACCTTCATTTCTAAATAAAGGTAGATTTTGGTGGTGTTGCTCTGAGCAAGCATTCGTACTTGAAATGATTATGTATTTAGTGGATATCCTAGAAAGAATGTGTTTTATTCATTTGTTCTTCATTTGAGTTATGTTCCTCAGTGACTGGGACTGGGCCAAGTGGGCCCTGTGGAAGGACAAGGAAAGGTTATATGTGCTGTTGGCAATTGAGAATATTCAGGGTAGAGAGGATTCCAGAGAATGCAATGGGAGGCAGGCAGGAGGATATATGGAGAGGGTCACAACAAGGATTTGCAAGTTTATAGATCAAGCAGTGAGACTGAGAGGAGCAGACAGCAGGCATTCAGGTCACAGCAAACACAGAAAGAAAAACTTAGAGAGGTTAAAGGGGATTGGTTGGAGTTCCCACAATTCACAAATCACTGATTCATCTGAAAGTCAGGAGGCAAGGATGCATCTGTAGAGACAGAGTTAACTAAGGAAGAGTTACCTATAAACCATTTAATTTCCGCTCTTTCTTCTCGTTTATATTCTAATAAAGTCTGACTTTTTTTGAGTGTAAAAGCTCTCTATGTTCTTTGGAAAGCTCAGTACAGGAGAAGTCCTAGGCAGATCTTTCTCCAAGTTTGGGCCATTTTGAGTCCCAAGATAGGAGCTTTTTGCTTCTGTGTACTCTAATGAAACACTTCAGATGAGAAAACAACTCCAGGATGGTTATTTGTTTTATAAAATGTTTTTTTGTTGAAACAATGATGATTTAGTATCTCATAGATGTGTCTATACCTGATATTTTTTTCACAGTGCAAATCTGTTCCATTTTTGGCACTATCCCCTACTACACTGGAGTTTGGTGAAGCACACGTCTCTCCAGTTGAGAACTGAAACACATCGATGTCTAAACTGTAAAACATGAGCACTCAGCAGAGTAATGGATTCTGTGAAGTGTCAGTCCTCTGGAAGTTGAGCATTGATGGAACATGTGGCAGCTACCCACAGACTAGTGGTGCTGAACTAGTCTGGTATGGTGATTCCTGTGATTTATGCCTATCTGTTGGGCTGGAAGATAAAGTTTTCAATTAAGGAAGCTCTAAGTCACCATTAAAATAATGTAGAGAACTAGCTAGTAGTGAATGAGAACTACTCATTTTAAGTAACTTGCTATTGATTTTGCAAAAATTGATGCCATCAATAAGGTGGGAGTAAGTCAGCACCATTATAAATTCAGCAAATATTCCTGATGTAAACAAGACCACAATGGACAGAGAAAAATTGGTATATTAATTTGCAGTGGGTGGAATCATTATAACTACAACCAAGTTTCAGGGAGATCATGGATGATTTTTGGAGACACCGTGCTAATGGGTGTAATTGCCTTTAGGACAAGCTTTATGCTACTTAAGACTGATTACTGCCAGTGTTATTATTCATCTAAAATTGCTTGGAAAAGGACATAAAGTGTTTCATATTGAAATTGATAACTCTGGAGCCTTGCAGTTGACTAACTGCATTTCCAATACATGCAATTCATAATCAGAATATTCAAGTGCTTTAAATATTTCTCTATTGATCCCAATTTCTTTGTGAGTTATGTACAGGCTGAAAACTCATTTATTTTGCTTTATATTTTTTTAAAAATTGTTAATAATAAGGGGACAGCATCTTAGGAGAAGTATGTACATAATACATCCTAAAATTGCAAAAGAAATATCATACTTGCATTAATCAATGCATTTTCCTAGTAGAAGGTGTTATTTATAGTTATGTAAACAAGCATGTGAATCTTACTAAGCAAGCTTGTGTTGCTGGAGTATGATTCTAAATCTTTCCTAGTGGCTAATAATTTCTAATTTAGAATTCTGCAGTTGCTCATATTGTTATGGGTGGAAACATCCCTACAGGGCACATTGCATTGGAGAACTGGGATCTGTTTTTTATGGCTAAGCACGAAAGCTGTTTGGTTTTTACTGTGTGACAGGCTGGATTCCAGCAAAGGAAGTATTCCCAAATGGGAGGTTTCAGGATGAATTACCAGTGTGAATCTGTTAGTCATTGAACCTAATCTGCCTTCGCCCTGCCATATGCAAGTATGAAAGGGCAAAAGGATTTTGAGGCAATTTCAAGCAACCATTTTACCTTGGCAAGCCATAGAAATAAGACAGATATGCAAAATAAGGAGAGTAAGTCTTCACATCTCCAATGACTGTCCCAGGCTTTCATATCTGCTTTTGTTAAACTCACTAAATTAAAGCCAAATCCTTGCTCCTCCATGCGGATAAGAAAATCTGGTACAAGATGGAGTGGGGAAGAGATACACTATCCAGCTCCAAATGGTGTCCTAGTGCCTTAATACTGCACCCTTGCTCTGGAAACAGGTGGATGCTGCTGGATTGCAAAGATTCTGTGAGCATTGGCTAAAGGAGTATATGTTTCCTTCTTCAGTCTAATTTTGAAGCCAAAAATCAAGCCTTAAATGTACTTTTAGGAAGAGGAAGATGATTGGTGATTTTCTTTTTAACTTACAAAGGGAATACCAAAGGCAGATTTGTGACTGCTCATGACTGTATGAGTAATACATCTTTCCATAAAAATTTTCTCAGTGAAAATGTCCTATATCACTGTAATTGCCAATCACAGTGAGATGAGAGACAGTAAATTATTTGCATAGTCTGCTGAAATGGTAAATTGCAAGAACCAAGGACCCCTTACAGAAATATGTACATCTTCTCTTGTAGGCAATACAGACTAACTTAAACTAGTTCTATGACATGTCTGCATGTTTTGTCTGATTATGATAGAATTATTACATTAGATGTCAGCATGTAAAAGATTGTTTTTCTTCTAATATAGATTTTTGCCCCCCAAAGAGCATTGAATTAGCTTTTTTGTACTGTTATGTATAGCAGCACAAAATCCATACACTAGTTTATGAGCAATGGATAAAATAATAAGAAGCCCTTCTACCTAGAAAGTGCTGCAGATCTAAAATTCTTTTCTATACAATAGTTATCCATGATGACAGACACTCAGAAGAATAAGGTAATACTTAGCTAAGGTTTATGAGTCCAATTTCCTATCTAAATGAGAAAGCATTTCCATTTGAAGGCAAGGGGGTATTATTATGGACTCTCTTACTGTTTTTCCCACTTGTTATGGTAGGCACTCTTTCCTTCAGCTAATGCTTTCAATGCATTCAGTTACATATGCAGTTCACGTCTTCAAAACATCAAAGCCATAATGACACTATCTTTTTGAAGTCTTTTACCAAACTTCTGAGGTTGACCTATTTAATTGTGCAGCCTAAGATGATCTGGATTGGTTAGAAGAACATATTGATGTTTTTAGGGATTTTATTTGTGCACTACACAAATAGTCTACATAAGGTGCACTACACAGTCTACATAAGGTCAAATCCTTAGCAAGTGTAAGCTAGTATTGGTTAGTTAAATTAGAGACAGTTGTCATGGTTCCAATAGCTTGGGATCTATTAAGCCTCCAGAGAAGGCAAACATATTAATTGTCTACAATTTTTCTTGCTGATTTATTTTGTGGTATTCCATTGCTTTATGCAAATGGTTATAGTACAATTTGCAAGTAATATTTATGCCCATGATCAGTGCTTATAGAGCTGGTATTAGAAGGTTACTTCCTGTGATGATCTCTGACATAAAAGTACTATTGTCTACTATTTTAAAAAATAAATTTTTTTTAAGTTTTGTATGATTTTTCTTTGATGCAATTTATTTACTTGTATGCAGCAATTTACTGGGTGATCAAAGCATGAACAGGATTTGTATCTTAAACCCACAGAACATCCCAAAGGGCTGTAGTCACAGTCAAGTCTTATGGTTTACAGTTTGTCATTTCAAATCAAACTTAACTTGAATGTCTGCCAGAGCTTTGATCTCAGTCAAATTGTGATCCTCTGAAATCCTTCAGGGATATTTCACATAGATTAAGCATATCAGAATTCACAAAATTAAAGCAGATTTTATCAGAATTAACCAACCTAGTGCTGACTTCTGTGAATGGAACTGAAAGCCAGAGAGTCATCTACTTGAGTAGCTGACAGGAAGAAAATTGATATCAGTCTACCTCTACAGCTGAGAGCAGAGTCAAATGTCTGATAGATTTGGTACGCTGGCAACATACATCATTGCCCAACTGACTTTTTTTTTTTTTTTTAAATGAATATAATGGTCAAGGAAAGTGCAGGGATTTATAGCTCTTATTCATCATTTCAAATTTTAACCAAGTTCGGCACAGAATAGAGGGTAATCACAACCATCCAATCGCTATTGAAGCTTTGTGAAATGAAATGCTGGTCCTAGAATTCCCACAGCCCTAAAAACTCATTAAAAGAATTTGGACAGATATTCACAGGGTGATACAGTGGAGCTGTTCAGGAGTCCAGAGATGCAAAAGTGTTTTGCTGATTTGTCAGCTGTAATTGTCTGTAGTGAATTGTATGCATTTTGCAAATGATATTAAACAGTTTAGCTAACTCAGAAAGGAACAATAAAAGCTAGGTGAGAATGAGGGCTGGCTTAGAGATACTGAATAAACTGGATAATAAAAAAATTACTCTTGGCAAGTCTACACTTTTGGCTATTGTGGGTAGCAAGAAAGAAAAACTTTCCACATAATAAAAGATGAAATATCTTGGAGTGATGGTCTGACTGTATAATTCCAAAGTTATGGCTTCAGTCTTGGAAATAATTTTTGATGTGTAACTTCACAAATCTAAATAATCCACTGAACTTCTAGGGACTACTTGTGCAAATGAAGTTCAATACATGCATGATTAATGTATATATCAATCATTTTTCTTATCTATGTTTTATCTGTATATGTACGTATGTAAATGTTTTTAACCGAAATACATTCAGCATGGACTCCCAGTACTTTATTTCAGAGCATATTCTTCAGACATTTGTGTTTTAAGGTCTGGATGTGAATTGAAGCATATAGTATGTTGCCCCTATGTATAGGTCAGTGTTTGCTGAAGGTGTGTTCTCTTATAAACAAAGGGAAATCACAGGAGAACCATTCCTTAACTTCTAGGAACAGAAGCTGAGTGCGCAGGACCCAAATGAGGTTTATTTTGATCTGGCAGAACATGACATCAAACATAGGGACAAAAATGAAGTGAGGAGGGAAGGCTCTGAACTTTGCAGACAATGATTAATTTGTTATTGAGCACTGGAACAGGTTGCCCAGAGAGGTTGTGGAAGCTCCATCCTTGGAGGTACTCAGAATGCAAGTAGGCGTAGTCCTGAGCAACTTGCTTTGGTTGATCTTCATCTGAGCAGGAAGGGCTGGACTAAGCAATTGCTAGAGGTCCCTGCCAACCTCTACCCTTCTATGATTTTATGCATTGCAATAAATATGTTCGAACTAAAATCTATAGGTATCAAACATCAGTGTTCTTGGCAGTTGAGACCAAGTGATCAGTTACAATATTTGTCACTCAGCCTTAGAAGGTCCCATGTTACACTTAACTATATTCAGTATGTATCCATAGTTTATACAAAAATCTTTCCTAGAGCTTAGGTTTTTCACTGTGTGCATCAATTTTAACAAGTGATGTACTCAGAGGCAGATATTAGCACCTCTCAATGTTATATAATAGAGATGAGAAATGTTGTGTCCTACTAGGGACTCCCCTGTGTCAGCAACAGATAAAATTCACTTGGTTGTATCTATTTGTGAGTATATTCAGATAACACGTTAAAAGGTATGTGCAGTCTGACTTCTTGTCCTGCATTCCACCTCTGAGTAATATTTCTTAGCATGGAAATGGCAAAGGCCCATATCAAGTACACACCAGCTGTGCCACTGTCCAAATGAATGCTCACATTCTTCTACATGATGCACAAACATGACAATACCTCAGCCTATGTTTGATCTAGCAGTCTATGGTCTGAGGTCAGAGTATCTCAGACTATAAACTGTCTTTCTCTGTGAGGTGATTTATCATGACAGCCATGCTCTTTGGTCAAGAGAGCACTAGACAGAAAGAGTTACACTCCAGAGAGTGGGCAGTGTCCTTTTTGCTGCTCTTCTCCTGGGGCTGCATCTCTCCTGGGGCATTCCCAGCTTACAAGTAGAGTGGAGTTAGTAACAGTAAGGAAAATGTTTACATTGCAATACCTTACTTTGAATCGTTTGTTCTTTCCGGTGATCTTTCTATAATGATCTAAAAGGCTGTGTTGCTGATGCTTGGAACAACGGGAAGATCAAAAGTCTGGGGATCTGCATTTTTTTGTCTAGTTAGTAAGGTATATCAGTAACAAGGTAAGGACAACAACAGCCAAGAAGAGAGATATGCTGTAGCTAAAACAAAATCAGTAACAAATTCACAAAAGCCACATTTTACTGTTTCAGTTCTTTGTTGTTTAAAGAAAAAACAGAAATGGCAAAAGTCAGGATTCCTCTGAGATCTTTAGGAAACCAGTGGGAAAAAATGTAGCATGGTTTTAGGAGGCAGAGAGGTCCCTGCACAATTTAAAAGCAGATGCATTTAGTGATCTACTAAGAGGGTAATTCCTGCCTTTTGTCATTTCATTCAGACCCTCAAGGCACTTATCTCTGTCTTCTCCTCCATCTATATACAAGCAACTTCAGTTGAATTGTAAATGATTCTGAGGGCCAAGGACATAAGGCAGCCCTTAATTTTGCCATTTTTGGTGTAGTACCTAGCTTGATGCTCTGTTTATTTCCACCATGAAAATTCTGAAGCTGCAGCATTCTGACCTCATGCATTATCTCTCCCAGGGATCTCATTTTGACTGCTGCCTTGATGTTTCAGACAATCCAAGATTTCTGTTTGAAGCAGATAGATAGAGTTTTGAAATTTTTGTTAAGAAAGCACATTTTTCATCGGGACCCAAAGGGCAGATAGAATTTCTTGACATTCTTTCTTCCAGATCCAGTGAGTGAACAGAAATTAGTTTCTTGTGAGACTGTTGATTCCTGAATATTAAGCGTTGGTGTTGAGAAACCTTTTGCAGTTTTCTATTTTGATAGCTAGCTTCTGAGGACCCCCGTTTGTGCAATGGAAAAAGCTTCATATTCATCTTGTATTGGATGACTGTGGCTTGTGATATCTCATGTCCAGCTGGATCCATCATACAGTACTCACTGCTCAAGAGCTGTCAGCTCAATGGAAGATTAGACTTTCTGTCCAGTCCTGTTTCAATAGTATATCACAGTGATGGCTTCCTCCTTTATTACTTTGGGGAGCCAAAATTAAGTTATTCTTTGGTTGCTTGGTAAATCATTTTATCCAAGGTACCATTAATAACAGCTGAAGTCAAACTTAATTGACTGTATTCCCTGTTGAATGTCTGTTAAAGATAACAGGTTAAAGTATGGTATAGAGGACATTTTTGTTTTGTAAGTAAGAGAATTAAGCAGGTTATCTACAGGCCCTCTTCCTTTATTTCTCCATATCTAAATTTTAAAGTGTATGAACCAAGCTTAGTTCACAGATGGTCAGTGTAGGAGGTTAGAGATGGATTTTAGTTTTCTGCATGGTTTATTATATTTTGAAATTTTTGTGAAGAGTTTTTGTTTATTTCTTCCCAACCATAGGAGACTGAGCTGACTAGACAGTTCATTAAATTACTCTGAAAGAGTGAAGTTTTTGCTCAGTTTTCAGATGGCTGCGAGTGTCCCATGTGACAAGCATTCAGGATGTTTTTTGCTGATATGTTTGTATTCTTGTTGGGACTTTTTCTATAAGCTAGTACAGTAGCCACTCATCAGTGAAGGATTTTGTAATATCCAAATAAAGCACAGACGTGTTTTAATCCCATTTGTAAGGATAGGGACAGAAAGGTTTAATCAACATGCAGAAGATCATAAGGGAAATCAGTACCAAAACTGGAAAAGTAACCTAGACTTTCGTTGAAAGGCTCCAAACACAAGATCTCTTCACTTCAGTCTCTCTCTTCTGTAATTATGGGAGGGAGGGGGGAAATCTCAGAAGGACACCAAGTTCTTCTTGAAGGATTATAAAAAGTAAACCACATTCTGAATAAAACTAGATAAGCATGTATGAGAATTTGGAGGTTTTGCTAAGTCATCATGATTTTGCATATCACTTTGCATATCCCTAAATCTCTACAAAAAATTGTTGAGCAGAGAACTTTCCTGAAATATTTGTGTGAAATTCCAGGCTTTGTCAAAGCCAGTAAAAATTTTCATCCTGTTCCTAGCAAGGGGAAGTCAAAGTATCATTATATATAAAACAAATTATAAAGGTTTTTACCCTCTTCACCTGCTTAAGTCTGACTGTAACGTTAGCTTCCTGAGTGAGAGAATATGGCTGGTGGCTCCAGACAGTGATGATACATTTATTTCAAGTCACAAGAGCCAAGAAACTGTAAGTCCAAAACCCCAGTGGGATATTCTTTCATGCTAACTACTTGTGCAGTGTCTCTTTTCAGCTGCTAGTAACCTTGGGTCTCCCATTGGGACCTTTCTAGCTGACAGCAGCAAGCCACATAGTTTATATAAAAAATTGTAATAAAAAAAAAAAAGGTGGGGAGGGTGGGCAAAAAAAGAAACCTGTTTCCTTGTTTAAAACTCAGGGACCTTAAAATTTCTGAAAAAATATGTCACAGATGAAAAGTTTTATAAAGGAATGCAATTGTTTTGCAGATTATGAGACATAAGATGATACACTAGTGATACATTTCTGTGAATAATGAACTTTAGGATGAGAAAAGATACAAACAAATTAGTACTGATGATATTAACACTTCAACTTAGCACAGTGCTTCATGAGTCATATAATATAATTGCTTTGCCACATTTTAGCCTTGGCAATTTAAAAGACTGAAGTTTTCTTTTAACCAACATTTTAAATCTAAGAGGAAACTATAGTAAGGACATTCAATGATTCAAATTCACTGTAAGTACTGTTGGCTGCACGCTGATTTTTTGAGGATTTTCTGGTTTCTATAAAGCTAGCAAAAATTCTATCAAAAACTTTTCCCTCATGAAAAAAAAAAGGCAGATTGTTTTCTAGCAGAGCACAAAGGAGGGATTGCTGTGTTTTCTATTAGAGCCACCAAAACAGTTTGCACAAAGGACAGTAAATTTTGTTCATGCTGTGCAGACATTTTGAACCAGATGACAAGTCCAACAGCTTGGATTCTCTGGAAGGTGAGATTTCAGTGGCTCCAAATGAAAATGAAAAAGCAAGATTGAGGGACACCGAAATGAAAGCCACTTGGATGAGTGACAAACACAAATCAATCAACTTTATTATGCCCTGTTTCTCCTGTGGAGTTCTGGGGCCAGGAAGGCAGGGTGTATGACAGGTATATCCAAAAATGTCAACAAATCTACCGCCTTCAGCTCTCCTATGTGTTACCACCCAACACAAACATTGCCAACAAAGGAATGGCATGTCTGCATCATTGGCGGCATATTCTGGGAAAGCAATGGCATTACCCTGGCACATCCTGGTTAATTTTGATCTGATTGTGCCATATGGTAGCATTTTAATTTTGTATTTCAATGCAACACTTGTCTGTTCCCCCATCATCCAGACTCCTTTCCGAAATTTATGGTTGGTGAAGAGAAGAATGGAAATAGAAAAGAAGATGGGGGTGATTAGCAGTGGTCTCATTTGGGCAGTGGGTGAAGTGCCTTGGCAGTTATATGGGATGAACAACTGGAATAGGAAGGCTCAGGTGGAGAGGTGCAAAGAAAGCAGCAAGTGCTTTGCTAGAGAAGCAGATGGAGATAAGCAGAGTTTGGAAAGGTGGAGTAGGAGAAGGCTAGGTTAATGGAACATCAAAAGAGTCTTAAGAAGGTGAAGCGGGAGGACACATTTGTGCCAATAGCTAGCAATGCAGAGGCAGTGCAGAATATAAGCCGTCAGAGGAAAAAGAAAGGACAGATAATACAGCCAAGCATCACCTGAAGGTTAGCCCAGCCATGGATACTTTTATATGAAATTTAGCAAAACTTTTGATTTAGAGAAAGAAGGGGGCAAGGGGGAAAGCATCATTATAGTGGCTGTTCAAAGTTGGCTGACTATTTGAAAAGCCATACATGTTTGGTTTTTTTTTTTTTTTTTAAAGAGAGACTTTATAGCAAGAAGTGGGGAATATTATGCTAGCATCTGATACAGAAGCAGCAACTAGTTCCTACCATATAATTATTCTGTGTAAGACCACCAGAAACATGGACAGAAAAGGAGTCACAGCACAAGGAATCATGCAAGGTATAGATTCCTCACCTGTCTTCATGGAACTTTACTCAGTGAATAAATTACTGAGCATTCAATGAGATACTCTTTAAATATATTCTCCTTCAGCCTTCAACACCTTTTTCATTACATAAAACCAGAGATATTAATAGCTACTGCTTTAGTAAGAGGAAGATACCCCCCCAAGTAATATTTTTTTTGTTTATTTCTTTTACAAAACAATACACTTCTCTCTTCATTGGACAGCTGCATCTGGAGTCAGAATTTTTTTTCAAACCTGCATGAGTCAACCTTAAAATTAACAGGAACAAAAGTTTTCAGGAGACCTTTATGATTTAAGGCAGTAGGAACCTCATGAAGAACATTAGGTTTCATAAGTTTTTCACTAATTTGTGCAGAAGTCTTGTATATATGACTGAAAATATTATATAGCTCTTGACTATATGTTGGAAGAATCTCTAGACTGTAATTTGGATTTTTCTTTAGATAGGCATTACAAATTTAGTTATGGTCTGAATCTGGTTCAGATTGGTTTTGCCATTTTTGTTGAAGCAAGGAATAGTTCTTTAGAAGGGCACATGCTTTTTTTTTCTCTGAGATTTGTTCTGTTGCTGCAAAAATGTGTCCTTTGCACACCTCCTTAGTCTATCATTTCAGCCATGGGTATGAAGGAACCAATAACTCTGCTGCGTTTCAGCCACTGTGGTGAATTTAATTCTATAATACTGGACTGTCATTGCATAGTTGCAACACAGTGTAACATTCCATAAAATCAAGCAATCTAGTATCTACTAGAAATGAAAGAGCTTTTCTTCATTCTCCTTTTCTTTTTTTTTTACTTTGTACTAAGTGATAATATAAATCACATTTTGTACTTATTTCAGGAATGCATATTTGTTCTCCTGCAATGCTAAATAAATTTCTAAATTTAAACTGTCCCTAAAATATTTTGGGTTTTTTTGCTTCTGCTTAGCATATAGACTTAGGCAGCCCTGTGGTGGGCAAATAATCTATTAAAGTGATGAATCTGCAGGCCTTTCACAACAAAAGATCTCCTAAAGCAGCAGGGCAAATCCTTTAAGTTGAGATACAGTATATCAATAAAGGTCAGTGTGACAATGTGATTTATTGAAATAGTGTGCTGCTCCTAGCAGTTAGTATTTTATATTATATGATACACGGCAGGTATTTTTATTTGTATTTGGGTTACCCACTGAAACCTTGTTCAACCTATTCTATTATTTATTGTTGCCTTTTAGAGATGAAAGAAACCAATTTATTCAGCTTTCATAACCATTTCTAACAGGTACAAAGAGGTTAAGGACTAACAGGAAAAATCAATTGGTTAATAAAATAGTTAATTGACTAAATGCTTCTTCCAAGGGGCTGTGAATGCAGACTATGCAGAACCAAAGGAGTTTGGTTAAATTATAATGGGATCTTATTGCATAAAAGACTTCTCTGCAGATAAGGTTGAGTGTGCTTGTTCCTATTTTTTATAGTTTACACACGCAGTAAATCCAGGTACCATAATTAAATCTTTTTACAATTTTTAGTACCTACTTTTTCCTTTTATGGTCATGGCAGTTGGCAAAATTACAATGAAAGTATCTCTAAACATTGAAAGATCAGTCAACAAGTTCATTATAGATCTGGAAAGATTTTTAAGATAAATGTATAAAACACTGATGAACAAATACCTCTCCATTCTGTTTCATTCTGCTGGAATATCTGGCGTTTTTTTCAGTTGGTTTTAGGGTGCTGTTACTCATGAAATCCAGGATTTTTAAAAAGCACAGGGAGGTGGAGAATGACTCCCTTTAACCACTTCTGAAATCCCAGCAGAAGGACATCTGAAATTGGTTTCAGGCACAGTAATGCTAGCCACTGAATGCCTTTCAGAAAAATACTGAATGTTTTCAACTCGCTTTGATGTAGTGTAGTCATCACTCCATGGGAGCTCCTAAGAATCTGAGCTCCCCATATTTGCTGGGTATGTTTCATGTAGTTAGAAGCGCATTTTAAACAGTGGTGTCTAAGGGACACCATTAAAACCTTGAAACATACTTGACAGTAGGTAAATTCACTTTTTGCATAAACATTATACTACAGCTCTCCAGTATTGTAAATGTAAAAATAATACTAATAAAAAAATATGGTTGCTTGTGAGTCTCCTTGTCACATTCCACCAAAGAGACCAAGGCATGTAACATAGGATCCATGTAACATCCTTTCCTTGGCTAACCCTCCCCAGTCCTCATCTCTGAAATGAGGAACCTGCTGAGTGATGAGGTCACCTGACTGAACACTGTGAGGAAAAACACATGATGAGGAATGTCAGGTTGCAGAGGATTTGAGGCTAATGAATAATGTTAGTAACTGAGATGATATTCAAATAATCTGTAAACAGGTAATAGAACAAGAGGATTACTAATTGATTAACAAGATACTTCGGTGGTGACAGAAGAGAGCATTTTGAAATATATTTGTATCAGGATATGCACAAACTACATATATTTTTCATCCTTAAATACTAACCCTGTTTTTCCCCCATGGTATTGTAGCCCATTCTTTCATGCAGATTTTCCTTCCTGTATCCTTTCAAATTTCCTGGAGTGAGGATTGCTTTTTTTGTCCGAAAACCAGAAAAACCTACTGGTGGAGTATTTGGGATACTCCACCAGTTTAACACCTAGTATTGTCAGCACCTCTTGTTACCCTCACATAACATGGCAAAAACAGGAAAGGAGCAGCTGAGTCATCTCTTGATCTTTTCCTTGTAACCACCATCATGGCTGGGATTCTGAATGGAGGCTGATATTCACACCTGCTGAGCATCATCAATTCTTATAGACATCAGTGGAAATGCAATACTCGGCCCTGGTAATACTGAGAACAAATGCTTCTGTGCCTCTTTTTATTTGACATTTAATTTCTAAATATCGACATTATTGTTCCTTTATCAATAAAATGCCTCTTGAGGGCAAATATTCTTTATTCCATCCCAAAGACAATGGGTCTGCTTTTGCCTGTGTCACAGTTATCCAGCTCAGTTACACATAATGGCATTTTATGGCTCCCCACCTCCCTACTGCACTGACTAAGGTGCCTCTAGTTCATGGAGTCTGTCAACAAGCTATTCATTTAATTGAAATATGTAAAAAAAAAATCTTGTGATTTCAAGAATGTAAGTTCTGCTTATGTCACTTAGTGTTTCCTTTGCCTGACTCTCAACAAGTACAACATGTTGATAAAGGACACAGTGTGAACGGCAAGGGACTTTCATTGACCTTCACTGTTGCCTCATATTGACATTCAGGCTGCAGAGATATTCAAGCAGTTGAGGTTAAAAGAAAGGGGAGTTTGATTAACAGCAAAGTAATGCATCGAAATTCCAAATTAGGTAGGAGTCTGTTCGGGCTATAATTTGTCTTGTTTGTTTTTAATTTTAGATTCAATGTCAATGCAAGATTTTAACTCTCTGGTTACAGTTCTTTATCAGTATAATTCTCTAATGTAATTGTGATATAATCCTCAATTTTATTGAGGCAAGTTAAAAAACATCAATATGTTATTCAGAATATTACCTTCACTGGCAGTTTAAGCTAGTATAATGGTCTGGGAACTACTTTTCTGAGGAGAAAGTATATATTCGCTTCTGCTATAGGGGGCATTTTCAGTATTGAAAGATGAAGTAAACACTAGTGGTAAACCATCACCAAAGCTCCTGAGTCAGAACACTTCATTTGTACAGCCATAAAGGTGGATTCATGTTAAAATGTCAGGCTCTGCATTGTAATGGCTGATGGCTCGACATATATTTCCTTCTGCTGTGGGAGTAGTAAACTGGCAGAGGAGTGGAGAGGGCAGCTGGGGAAGTAGCTTCTAGAACCATCATAACAGGATTTGTTAGAGCTGGAATGTCCAGCCATTCAGCTCTATGATGTCCACCATTGGAGCACCTAATGCTTTTGTGGGTTGTGATTCCGTAACAATGACAAGAAATTGATACTAATTTTCATTTTACTGCTCTAAAAAGCACAACGAAAAATGGCTGGTAAAAGATTTTCTAAAAAGAACTGTTCACATCTTTCATTATGAAAATTGAAATTGTGTGACAGGCTCTGTTGGACATGGTGTTTTGTTTCAGTTAAGCAACAAAAAAGCTGGCCCAAACAGTGCGAGCCTGAGATGTTAAATGCTAAAATCTTTCTCTTTTCCTGGTGGCTTCCTTGTCTACAAAATGCACCAACATTCTAGCACATGTTACTGAGAGGGCTGCTTCTCCCACATTCAGTTTTGATCCCAAACAAACAGCTTGAGATTTCATGTTGGATAATTGGGCTTTACCTGCATGTTAAACAAAAATCCTTGTCCTTTTATAAACTGCTTGAGTTGGGAGACATGCAGAGCTTTTGCTGAAAGAAATGCATTAATCCTTTTAAGTTTGATAAAAGGTTTCTTTATACTATACTGTATGGTTTCCTGCTGTGGGACCACATTTGTGTAGAATCTCCATTTGTGGTGAAAGAAAGACACAGACTCTTTCTAAGGGCTTAAAGGAAAAAATAATACACACCTGGACTTAAAATCGAACAAAATTCAGGGGAGGTTTATTACATTAATTGGACTTAATGGACATGGTCTGTCCCTTTTCTTTGTACTCCCCCAGTGTACACCCGGGTACTGTAGGTGATCACCCTTCCTTTGAGGCTGGTGGTGTAGCTAGTCCAAAACTGATCTCTCTCTAAGGATATGCAAGGCCCTGCTATACTCCGTTTTCCTTGTTCTACTGTTGCATCAGCTACAGATGTAAGAAGTCCTGTGTCTGACAATGACAGTGTAAGGAATTTCAATAATGTACTGCCAAGCAAGCAAAACAAATGCCTAGTTTCTTTTGTTTCAAACCCCAACTGGCCTGGATTTATTTTGGCACCTCTGATATTTTGTTGTTATGACCAGACTAGTGCTGGTCATTGCTGGGCAACATGACATTCAATATTCTTGACTTACTGTATCCTACACATCAATAGTGACTAGTGTCAAGCCATTTAGACTACTACTGTTCATTGATCGCGTATTATTAGTTATTTA
Organism: Balearica regulorum gibbericeps; assembly: GCF_011004875.1. Taxonomy (NCBI): domain Eukaryota; kingdom Metazoa; phylum Chordata; class Aves; order Gruiformes; family Gruidae; genus Balearica; species Balearica regulorum. The sequence continues at coordinate 7,744,078 of NC_046196.1, read as the reverse complement.
TTTCTCTGTCTTTTATTTAGAACATTTCACTTTTACCAACCCATTGGAGTAAAATATTTTGACCTTCCTTTTGGGCAAAGGATTATGTGTAGAGCAGCTACAGTAAAACACAGTACAGATCTTCTAGGAATAGTTCCCCCTGGAATACTTTGTAATGTATATTCAACTTGTATCTGAGTCTAAACTCAGTCCAATTAAGCCTAGTTCCAAAAAACAGTATGAGAAAAATTGTTATGGATAAGTTGACATTTTATGATATGAATTTATCTAGCATAAGCAACAAACTCGTTGTAGCACAACCAGGAAATGAGATCCCACTTCCACTATCCCTTTGCTTCTGTGTTGTAGAACATTAGGAAATGTGTAAAAATGCTCAGTAAAAGGTCAAACAGACAAAATGTTGGGAAACAATCCTGGTCACAAGGTCTGCTCCGTCAAACAGAAGCTAAACCTAAGCAGATGTCTGCTGTACCTTGTAAAGAGCTAGTATAGGGTCTTTTCCATCCTCCTTTTGGTAAATGGGAGTCTTGAGAAAAATGTGCCTGTGTATCTGCCTGCATTCATGATGTTGATTCTGGGCTGACATAGTTTTGTACAACCTCATAAACCAAGCACTATCCAATTTTGTTAAACTTTCTGATAGCTTATAGCTAATACAAGGTTTCCAAAATCTATTCTCAACTGCATCCTGAGCCAGGTGATCATCTCTGAAGGCTTGGGTTTAAAACACATCATGTTTCCATGTGTGTTATTGTGCCATCTGTATTGTAAAATCTCAGACTAGCACACACAGAGTTGTGCAGTCACATCACATAGTATTACCACCTATAATTCAATTTGGCCAAAGCGAGACCAGGTTTGACAAATCCTCTGAACTGAAGCTGAGCTCCCAACTGAAGATAAAGTCAGTGTTTTAGTATCTTATGAGTCTGCATTTTTTGACAGTAGCAAACCTATTAAAGCTTGTCCAGAGAAGGGCAACAAAGCTGGTAAAGGGATTGGAGCACAAGTCTTACAAGAAGCGGCTGAGGGAACTAGGGTTGTTTAGCCTAGAGAAGAGGAGGCTGAGGGGAGACCTTATTGCTCTCTACAACTACCTCAAAGGAGGTTGTAGTGAGGTGGGTGTTGGTCTCTTCTCCCAGGTAACCTGCAAAAGGACAAGAGGAAGTGGCCTTAAGTTGCATCAGGGAAAGTTCAGATTAGATACTAGGAAAAATTTCTTCACCGAAAGAGTGGTCAGGCATTGGAACAGGCTACCCAGAGAGGTGGTAGAGTCACCATCCCTGGAGGTGTTCAAAAAATGTGTAGACATGACACTTCGGGACATGATTTAGTAGACATGGTAGTGTTGGGTTGACAGTTGGACTTGAAGATCATAGGGGTCTTTTCCAACCTTAGAGATTCTATGATTCTATAAGGATATAAATGCATCATGGCATTCTTTTAGGACATCCAGTGAAAGCATTAATGACCAAAAAAATACTCCTAAGAAAATGAGTAGAAGTTCAGACACTGTTATGTGCAAGAGGACTAAAGTCTTCTGACCTAGAAAACTATAGCATAGGTAAATTATAGTTCCTGTGGACATTAATCCTCTGCTGTTTTGTCTTTGATAGGACACCATGACCACAAACTTCTTCTTTGTAAAGATATTCAATTTGTTATATTATAGATAACTGTGGTATAATTTACACATTTTCTTCATCCAAGGCTCCATAGCATTATTTATACAAAAAAGAGAGGTGTGACTTCATTAGAAAAGAGACAGATGAATAATAAGACACCATTCTTTATACATTGGTTAGGGGGATGGCTGACACAGTAATTAAGCCAAAAAATTAGGATTAAAAATAATTTGTGATGTATCTTTGGGGACTAGCCGGTTTCTCAGAATACCCCAGGAAGCTCAACTGCCTGCCAACTACCACAAGTGTTTTGGAATCTGTTTCTTCTGCTGAAGTCTATAAAAATGTTCCCAGACAATACAGAAAAGTTATTTTTTTTTTTTTTTTTTAAATGTAGATGTTAATAAATGCATGCGAGCTACTTCCTGTTGGGAAATATGTAGAAGTAGTATGTAAAAATTGAGTGTTTAAGGAAGGAAGGAAAAGCATTAATGACAGCCAGTATCATAGTCTATGATTACATTGTCCAAGGTTTTACAGTTTTAAAGAACCCTGCAAGCAGATCTTACAAAATCTGCATTTTGGGCATCTTCAGATATCCTCAGATGATTGGTTAGCATATAAAAGGTGTCATTCCATTTCTAAGGTGAAATTGCATGGAAATATTTCTGAGGTGTCTCATCATACATTAAAAACAAATGAAGCAGGAATATTCATAGAGACTATTTTATAAACACCTCCAGCTCATCAGAACTCCATGGGATGCGCCTAATACAGGCATGGCCTTTTACCTTTATGAGAAACGTCCTTTCTCCATAGATATTAATCATGCTGACTTACATTTCTGGAGTATCAAATTCAGCCCTCCTTAACATCACAAATAAATTTAGTCCTTGAAGGTGTTACAAACAGACTGTTGGCCTTATCATTTAGATTGCAATGTTCTAGCTAGAGCTAGTTTGAACATTTTCCCTTTATATGTTTTCAGTTGAAAATGTGACTTTGGCAAAATAAAATTAAAAAATATGCATGAAAAAGTCCATTTTGTCAAAATGTGATCCATGAGGGAACCAGAATGAATTTCAAGAGCAATAAGCTAGCTTGGTATTTAAAGGAGTTTATTATTATTATTAAAACCTTGAGGGATACACATTTTTGTACCATTCATTGAACTGTGGGTGCAATTTATTTAATAGGCACACATTTTACCAGGCAACTTACGCCACCAGAAAAGGATTTCAAGCCTCAGCCAAGTGGAAAATATATCCCAAGGTATCTGTGTTGCCTAGTAAAACTAGGAGATTTAAACAGTCAAGATACAAGCTGACTGTGAAAGCACCTACCACTAATACAAAACTATGCAGTTCTAAAATGATGCTGGCAATCTTCACAAACCTTTAAATAGCCATTTCCAAGCTGGCAGATCTAAATTGCAGGAAAACAAAGTAATCACTCAAGGAATTCTTTGCAAATTAAAAGAATTCCTTGTTGTTGCTTTGTGTTCTGGAGCTTCACAAACAATAATACAGTCTCAGAAGCCATTTTCCTATTTCCTTTTGTATCAAGTATGTTTTCTATAAAAGTAGATACTCTGGCAACAATGAAAAATTGTTGGTAGATAATGCTAGGCACAAACAAGAATCGTACATTTTCAAGCTGGTTTAAGAAATACATATATTTGTGTGCATCTTATTTTTATGTAAAATAAGAAGAGTAGTTGCTTGTTCTTACATCACTTCTGCCCCACTTTAACTGTCTGAAGGACACCTTTGCTGGGTTTATATTTGTGTAAAAGCCTAGTTCAAGGTTAGTACACCATGTGAGATATTGAGTATGCTTACAAAGGGCCCAGGGTTTGTGCTGCCTGTCTTCGAAGGATGACATACAGACAGCCTCTTGAAAATGGAAAGAGGAAAGTCTCCTGAGTGAAAATACCCCTGCAGATGCTTATTCAGTCTGGCATTTGTGGCAATTTTGAAAATAAAACCAAACTCTGATACTTGTCTGCAAGAAATGCTTACAATTATTGTAATTCATGATATGAATTAGAAGTTTGTAGAAAGGCATAACACAGCATGAAATGAGATTGCAGAGAGAGTGCAAAATACAAATTTAAAAAACCTAACAGCTCTTCAGATGTTTGTCTGGCGAAGAGGCTGAGCCCTGGTGTGAAGTGCATCATGGCAACTGCCTGTGCCTGAACATAGAAGCCATCCCCATATGAAGTGTCAGTGCTTCTTGGACCTCACCAGTGACATTTCCTTGGCGAAGCTGTTCATTTCATTGCTAGTCTTAGCAGTGGAATGTTACCGCTACACCCACACAACTATAGACCTGCTGGTGTCTTCCTGCAGGCCAGGATTTCACTCCTGATAGAAAGGAGTGAAAATATTACTCAAACACTACACAAATGTTTGAATAGTTGAATATTTTTGTAATATTCCTGTGAAGAACAGGCATTGTTCAGCTTACCTATGCACTTTGCCACTGAGGTTAAAGAGCATATTTCTCTTCAGGGATAGAAAACCAGGAGCTGTGAGGTGTTGATGTCAGAGCCTTCCTGCGTAGATATGATTCATTGCAAATAAAGCTGGCAATATGGTCTGTCTTAGTGTTGTATGGCAGGACTGATTGAACCTGTAGTAGTATTACTTTTCAGAGGTTCAAGACAATTCTTTTAGGTACTACCAGAGCCAACATCCACTTGTAGCTGTGGAAACAAAGACCTTCCAGAAAAGAATCAAATCTATGGTACTCAAATAACACTTGTGGCCTTTGAGCCCTGCTTGCTGAAGCCAAATGGCAAATGGCTAGGTAGTGGCTGTCATGACAGGGTTCTCTCTGTGTGTCTATCCTGCCCTGAAAGACCTGTTTCCATTTCTTCCTTTCAAGAGCAGCTCCCTGAGGCTAAGATCATAGCATACCAGATTAGCAGATGACTTGTCGTCAACATTGACTTTTACAAGAAGAGGACTTTCTGTGAATAACTGGTTGTATCCCTGGTTATGTATATTAATACAGTCACCATTAAAATTACAGAGTGTAAAAACAAGTGTACCTGCACAAGTACATTCTGCTTTCTGCTTAAATCCTGAAATTTCTCTATTCATAACAATGCTAGCAAAATCTGAATCTTGTTGCAGTTGGAAATTTTCAAATAAACCAAAGCTAAAGTCAGAGGTAAAGGGCATATCCAAGATCTTCATGGAACAAAAGGTTGTTCTAGGCATTATAGCGTATGGAAAAATCTCATATATGCCGCTTGTAACTGTCTGGTCAAGTTGTATGAATAGCTGAAGTAAAACTGGTCATGTGAAATGTTAAACTGGGATCAGCTGTGCTGGAACACTGTCTACCAGGGTTAAAATTACTGGAATAATAGCAGGAAGCAAAGAGAAAGTGTTGTATCAGCTAATGTATCCTGAGAATATTTAAAGGTCTCTGAAACCAATACCTTTCAGGAGCTAACTTTCCTATCTTCTGATGGTTAAAAACAAATGATCTGGGCTGGAACATCTATGTGCAAATAATTAGTGAATAAAGTAAAATATATGTTAGCTGTCTAGAAGCTGTACTTTGTGGGGCCTCACAAATAATGAGCATCCTGTTGTTTCTAACAAAGAAAAAGACATGTATATACCATTCAACATTGTAATTCACTGACACTTGACTTAACCTGATCTTTAAAGTACCAGGTAAAAAGCCAGGCATATGGCATAATTCGGTAACTTTCTCTGAGCTAATGTTTCAGAACATCAGGTACTCCATTTTTGTACTAAGAATATGACAACGTATCCTGGGGGCTCCATTATTCTTAAACATAGTGTGTGGCTGGGCATCTACTCAGTTTAACTGCATCAGCTGATAACAGTCATGTCATGATGACTCTGTTTTACTTACCTCTTTTGCATTCCTGGCTGCGCTCAAAAGATTTTTTGTCAGAAAGCTCACCTTGCCAGGAAGATGAAAAACAGAGAAGAGGGAGTAGGGGAAGCATTTTATGACGTGGTCTTCAGCCCTTTATTTTTGAAAAGATTCTTCCTGCAATTTATGTCCGTTTGAGTTAGATGTTTAATTTTGCCCTTGAGATGTGGTGCAAGTACTGATGATAGCAAATATTCATGTCTGGCAAACATTTCACTGAAATGAGGGTCTGACAATTTATTAAAACTAATTTCCAAAGTCACATCCAAATCTCTTCCCATTCATTCAGCAAAAGATGTAGTAGCTTAAGATAAGTACCAATACAAAAACCCTTTTATCATTATTACTCTTTTCACTAGGGGGACACCATAATGAAACAAATGGATTTTTAAAGATGTGCATTACAAAGAGTACAGCAGTATTGGTGGAATAGCCTAAAAATAATTGTTTTATCTGTTGGCAAATCACAGTTCTGCTAAAGATTAACAGTTGAGGGACAGTTTATTAGAATAATAATAACAACTAATTGCATCAGCTGCTCTCTCTTGAGTAACTTCCTAATGTGATACAAGAAGATTTAGTAATGGGGCTCATGGCAACATTCTCTATTCATCTTGAGTTTAGTGTATCTGTACTGCAGATGTTGCTGTAGATATATAGCTTGTTTATCTTTGAGGTAGGATTCCCATAGCTGCCCTAAGGAGCAACACAGACCTCAGGACAGGAAAACTGTTAAAGTAGGTACCTAAATCCTCATGCAGGTTTCACAATGCACACCAAATTCTCTGCTGCCACTGCTAAACTGTGATTGACCCCCAGACTCTAGAGTTTAAAACTATCATCTCAGGTATGTATATATTACGGTACAGTACATTTCACTCCACATGACAATGCAAGAACGACTGTCAAACATTAGAGAAACTATATGCTTGGAAGGTTTTTTCAGTGGAGATCATGTGCTGGAAAGAAATTTATTTTATTGCTGCCAGTAGTTAAAAATCTGTCATCAGTTTGGAAGGGACAGAAATACGCTTCTGAGAGAATATAGTTCTCCAGATGATGCCAAAAGAACCATTTTAAACCTTTTTGATAAAGACACTTGCAGAAACCCATGCAGATGATAGTAACAGTGATGATAAACTGGCATGAGAATTGTTTTTCTTATATGGTGACATATTGCATTTTTATATATATGGGGATATGATTTGACAGGATCCATTTGGCAATCTTCATTAGCAACCTAGTATGGCAATGGAAAAATGAAACACTGAAAATGTGTAATGAAAGATAAAACAGTAAGTAACTTCTGATAAGCATGTTATAGCTCATCCATCTTGGGCAAACCCGAGTTTATGAACTTTTCTTCAGCAGCAGGGGCATAAGTGCTCTGACTGATAACAACAGAAGTTGAGTCCAGTTGCTCCCTCCACAGAAGATATATAATTCAAAATTATCTGAACCAATGGGCCTGCTTCACATATTGCATTAATTTTCAAAACTACTTTTTGAAAAGCCACATCCTGAACCTGAACATTATCATCTTCAGCCACTAATCTTCATTTCAAAAGCACGTAGCTGAACAGCACAAGACCATCAATATAATTATTGTGTATATATATATTTCTATTGACACTCTACAGGCTTTTTTCAGCAAGTGGATTTAAGCTAGGTGTATATTGTCAAGGTTGTTGCCTCTTCTGGTTATTGAGAGGTGTATAATGGCACTTCTCAAATAAGAACAAAAGAACAATCATCTCCTCAGTCTCTTGTCCTTCTAAAAGGATACATATACCTACATACATTTTTTTTGAGTGGATGTTCTTGCTGGAGATATAATTAACATGTCACTGAACTCTCCTTGGTGTGTCCCTTGAACTTACAATGCATTGCATGAGATAAACTTAGAGTGTCACTTGAATGATCGTGAGGCTGTATTGTGTGACATTTTAAATTGAGAAGGCTGGATTTGCGTGGCTGATTTTTTCTTTTTTTCCTTTGGAAGAAGAAACAAAAATCAATTTACAAGCAGCAAATATTTTCCTTCATAGTGAGGACACCTCTGGCCTTAATTTGGGCAACTGGCCAGACAGCAGCTACTAGCTGAGATTTATAGCTGCACTTTAATTTCCTTGAGTAGCATGCACACAGATTTTCCTGTATGAGCACAGATTCTGTTCCTGTGGGGAACTGTGGTTTAGTTAATTGGGCATGGCATTTGGAGGCAGGAGAGCTGGTCTTAGTTCTGATTCTGAGACTAACTGTCACTTTGAGAAAGGTGCTTTGTGTTTGAGTGTCTGAGCTAGAGACAGTAATATCAATGTGCTTTACCTATAAATGAGCAATTAAAAAGTATTAACATCAAATAACTGTGGCCACTAATTTCAATGTAGATGTATCATTCCCTGAATATAGCTAATTATTATCCTAGTGTCAGATTCTGCCTCTTCTCTTTTTGCTTTAATTGTCTTTGTCATTTTCTAGCTGTATTTGGAGGTTCTGACTCAGATTTTAATAAACTGCATTTTCAAGTAGATCTGTACAGTAAACCTTTGAAGACATTCTGGTCTTGGCTGTGATTTGGACAGCTAGGCAGATGCATTTTCTGCTAGGGCAGATCACAGTATAGGATTAGGGCCGTACTTTGTACTGCACATGCAATGCATTGGAAAATGATGCTACCTCAAACAATGAAACAATTGTGGTACGAAAGATGCTCTGTAGGGGCTTTACTGTCTGCTTAACTGCAGAGATTAATGTGTTTAAACACTGTTAGTGTTTTTATGGCTAGATTAAAAAAAAAAAAAAAAGCAACATTAGAATAGAAATAAATATTCAGTGGGAATTTTACTTAGAAGAAAGAATTTAATTAGTTAACAATTTTTATGCCAGAATAAAGGACGAAGTGTAAACTGAAGATAGGAGAAAAATTGCATCCCTCCTGTGGCTTATGTTTTTAAGAAGATTTTGTTTGTTTAAATCCTATTTCATTTTCCTCTGTGTCTTATGAACAAGATTTCACTATAGGTCAAAGCCAGTGAATAGTGCTTACAGCTTGAGAAACAAGAAAATCAAAGACATAATCGTTTATTAGACCCTTTTAGTAGCATTTCTCATTTGGCTGTTTGCTCTGCTTGAATTCACCATTGTTGTGAGCTTAGTCTTTTTTTTGGGAAGGACTCATTTGCTTCCTCAGGGTTTCTTTGTGCCTTTTTAATACACTGGATTTCTTTACAGTGAAAAAAACCCTCTGTTGACCACCCCATGTACACTGTCTTTAAAAAAACTGCCGTTTTAACAGGTATGGAGTATGCTTGCTTTATCCCTTACTTTGCTGTAAACCAAGAGCATCTCAAAATACCATCTTTGCAAAACCATTCCAAATCTGAAATGACAATATTTGGCTTAACTGACAATGTTTCACCACTGTTGTGTATCAGTCACCTTCTGGATATTGCTAGAAGAATCCAATAAAAAGCAGTTTTGCAAGATGGTTCTCGGCATCTCTGCTAGTGTTTGCCTAGAGACAATCAAAACTGGCTAATTTAATTCTGCCTTGATGTTATTCCAAAACATGGTCTTTACTAATGAGGGCTAGTTAAACATTTTACTCACAACTATTGGTAACAAGTTTGATTTTCTGATGCCAATTTATGTCTGAAAGCTGCCCACCTTCCATATATGAGAAATTATTTTCTATGGGTAAACAAGACTAAATAGTCATCCAGATTTGCTTTTCAAAGTATTTTTTTCCATTAAGTTGTAATATGTATTTTCTTTAAATTTTGTTGTGAGGAATAAAAGAAAATAATTTCCATTGGCATTCAATAGCAATGAAGTCTTTTAAGCATAATGGATCTGATTTTATGTCAGTGGTTTACATGAGAGGACAACTGGGCTATCAGTTACCTTTTCGCTAAGATAAAAACTATGCTTTAAGAGCTCTGATGAATGTGGGACATAACCAATAACGTTGAAGTAATAATAGGGAAATTTCAGGTAAGAAAGAAAAATGGTTTTATGAGAATGTCGGAGGGAAACTTCAGAAATGTTCATAACGACTGTCAATAGAAAGCCTTATGCTCATTCAGTTTGTTGTTGGTATATTTACAAAGTTTTCAGTTATATGATGAAATATGATAAACTCTCATTAACTCAATTAGGATTTCACACACTGTTTATTAGGGAAAGCGAGAGAAGAGAGTGAACAGGACTCAGGTGGGAGAGCTGTCACGTAAGTTGCATTTTTTTTCCCTACACTCTGAGCACTGAAGCCACAAAGAAGTGATCCAGTGCCAAAATTAATACAGCTGTTACAGAGGCTAGCTCCCTCATTCATGAAATGTTCTTTGCAGAGATTTAGCTTGTCCTTGCATGATTTAAACCTTCCCTGAACTGTGCTCCACAAAAAGTTTATATATACAATACTTTTTGTTGATTTACAATCTAACTTGCCAGTAACTGCAATCCAGTATTTTCATTGTAATTGTTATATTTTTCTAAACTTGTATGCTTCATTGAAAATTAAGTGAAACTGGAATAAATGGCTTTGTCAACTCCACAATCCTTAAGTAAGTTTAATGCTCACTACTACCATTGGTATTCAATATCACTAGATATTTTACCTTGAATAATCACTGATGGACATTGATTTTGTCTTTGCTCTTCACAGCACAGCAAAATTAATGTGAAAGTCAGAGTTAAATGAGTCCCAGTGGTGTCCTCCACTCTGCTGAGGGTATGTTTCAGATACTGAAGAACTGGCAACCAGCTCAAACCTACAGTATCTTGTATTGCAACGATTAATGGATATGAATAGTCCTCACAGGGGGGATTTGGGTTACCTTTGTATCAACTTTAGAGGTTAGACTCCTGAAGCAGGCAATGAGGTTAATGTATGGTACTTTATGAACTGATTAATTATCTTCTTTAAATTCAATTAAAACCTTTAGTTCTTTTATCTTCCTTTCTGAAAATTATTCTGAGTCACTTGTAAAGTGTTAACAATGGGAAATTAAATTATTATAAAGTTTAGGGTCAGAAAAATATTATGTACTAAATATTCTGTTTTTCTAATATTAACAAAGGGGTTGGCAAATCAATACTTGCTCCTCTATTTTGTCCTCTAAGTCCAGAATGTGTTTGCAGGCCTCATTTAGGTCATAATCATATCTCACAACACAAAATCCATGGTGGCTGTGAGGCCAAAGTTAGCCATGTGGATATGGCAGCCAAATGCAGTATGAAAAATAAACATGTAACTGAGGAAAGCATCTGGTTAACAGCTTTGAAGTCAAAGTCGTGGTATATATATGTACATTATGGGACAAATTTCTGCTTTGCTTCGCTGCTCTAGTGGTGGATGGATTGGCTTTTTATCAACTGCAGGAGATTTCCTGAGAACAAACCAAAATGCCTCAGGGGAACCAGAGAGCAGCAATCCTTGTAGCACTTTTTACAGCTGCTTTGTAAAGAGCACGTGTTGTCAGATGCTAATTAATATTCAAGGATAGGTACAGAGGGGTGCATGTGTGCAAAGCAGCCATTCTGCCTCATGTCTACACAGGTACTCTAGGGAGTGGTGAAAAGAGTAGGCAGGCTGCTTAGGACTGATTCTCAGTATTGCCAGCTACAACAGGTCAAAAATTCTAAATTAGCTCCCCAAAGATTGTGAGATTTAGAGAGAAGAAAAACAGAATGGTTTTAGATTTTTAGACTCCTTTCTACTTTGCCAGCATATCAAAATACGTGGTAATTTCAACCCAAACCATTGATTTTTATGGCATACGAAAGTGTGTACAAAAATGCATTTAAGAGAGAGCCAAGCTTGCTGACTTCACAGTCTACACAGCAAAACCTGCACTGGGAAGAGAAATTACTTGGACCTAGGAAGAAAACAATAGAAATGAAAAAAAGAAAAGTAGAGAAATAAGGTTACAGGGTTTGGTACTGCAGCTCTTGCAGTAGGTAGTCTCTGATTCTGCTTTTCCTGGCTTGGTGGTACTCAGGGATTTTCTTTGCTACTATCAAAGGACCAGTCATTATACAAAAACGGTGGCTCAGGATGGAGTGAGGATTCTTGCAAGGACTTTTATCCAGCACAGGAGGCAACCTTAGTTCTGAAAGGGAAACCTCTTTTGCAGGAAAAATTCAATTCAGTGAAAGAATCCGGAGACGTTTTCAGGTTCAGACATGTTTTTGTAGCCTTGATTAAAAAGTTTATTGAAATCCTGGTCCTAAGAGATTAGTGCATTTCAGTCTGAGATCATCAAGACATGCCACTGCAGAAAATATCCTGCATGCATGAAGCACAGTGAGCACTAAAAAGAATGCATGGGATATAAACTCTGGTTTCAAACTTCAGTTGTTTTTCTTGACAACCTCCTACTTTGGCAGAAACTAATATGAGGCGACAGGATGTTTCTGTCACTGATTTCTGCCTGCTGCCTGCACAGAGGAGGGAGATCTCAACATAGCACCATACCCAGCTTTCAAAGTTCCACTGAATCTCCCTCTCTTTTTTAGCTTTTTTTTTTTTTCCCAGTTTTCAAACTTCTGTACAAGTCAATGATTGGAAAGTTACTGATATGTGCAATGAACATTTTTTCAATTAGCAATGCCCATTAGCTGAATGAGTATGAAGGGCTGATATTTTTCCCCCTGAATTAGCAGGTACACATATGGAATTTGGGCAATAAATCATTACTTAATAATTCACTAGAAAATAAATATGACACAAAAGATAATTAGAGATTTGTACCACTTGCCTTCACCTTAATTATGAATGAAAGATATTTGGCATTGTCTGCAAGACCGTTAAATTTTGTTATATTGAGATGGGTCTGGAAAAGGAAGATACAGCATAGTCATTTTATGCAAGAATATAGCTTCTGGCAGAGTGGGTCTTGTACATCATTGCAGGAGAGGTATCCAACAGTTATGATCTTAAAATCTAAATGCAATGTGCTGGAACAAGAATGGTGAACAGGTTTGTTTTGCTATTTCAGTAATGACCTGTTGCCTGGCTCACAGAAACACATATGCCAGCCAATTTCATTGGAACAAAATTAATATTATATCTCCGTGCTGTATTAATAGTTAACTTTGGCAGAGCAGAAACAGTTGGATATACTTTCCTGTTCTAGGATTTGCTGGAGATACCTGGAGATGTAGTTTATACTAATCATTTAAATTCACAATGGATTTGAATACTCTGCTGTAACATAAACAACCACAATATGAAACACAGCTTTTTTCCTTGCCTAGGCTTTGCTAACTTTAAAATGGGGGACGGACTTTCAGTCCTGCTCCATTCCTTTTGCTGCTATTAAGCAGTCAGGTAAGAATTCCCCTTGCATAGCCAAGTCTGTTTACAAAGGCATTAGAGTTGCCTATGTACTACACTTTTTCTATTGCTGATCCCACGCTCTCCCAGCTTAGGAGATGTACAGGACACATGTTACAAGCCCAACAGGGATGTTGTACCTCATTCTGCACTGATGATGGAATGACTTCACTGATGACTTATTGTTTGAAGAAATTAGACCAGCCTTCAAACTGCCTTCTCTTGCAAAACCCAAAACAAAACTACCTACTCCAAAGATCAGGGACTACAAAGGAATACAGGTGCCAGAAAGCTGTCTGGTGGGGTAGTAAGATCTCCAAGTGTGCTGGTCTGGTTTATATAAACTAATGTGTATGTACACTTTCAGTCCAGAAATCAACACTATATGTTATCCAAGATGGACAGAAGAAAAGACAGATTCATCTACAGTCATCTCTACGCTTCCTGTAAATAGTAGCTGTGAGGTGCAGAAAAAAACCATTCTTTCTGCTATAGGTCTGTGTTCAGTAATGCATTGTCTGCTTTCTTTTAGTTTGAGAGACTTGTACTCAAGAGGGCTGTTCCTTTTGCTCTGCATGTTCATGGCCATGCTCCTCCAATCACTCCATTCCTGACAAACATAACAAACTTCTAAAAAGTACGCATCTTTTCAGATACTGCCTACTTCAGTAAAGGGATAGAACTTTGAAGTGAGCCTAGTGAATAGGGAGACATTGGCAGATGGGAAGATCTGGAACATTATACTATCATTCACTCTCGCTGCATCAGAAATAGGCCACTGAACTCTGATTTTTCTGCAGTTTTCCTAAGAATTTTGGATTAGACCCAAACAGACTGAATTAGAGTGTGTCAGCCTGGAACAAAGACAAGCCAGGCCATCATCTGAGAAGATTAAGAAGAGCCTTTCTGCTGGCTGATGATGAAGAATTTTCTTCTGATGATTTTGACAATATGAAGGCAGTATGATGCCCAGCATGAACCAGTACCAATTGCTGCTTTAACAGCAACATCCAAAATGGATGAATGGTGATAACATGCACAGGTTCTTTAAAACACATTATTTCTGGCAGGCTTTGATTCATTTAGTTTTTCCTGATGTTTTTCATTTTATTTATTTATTACTCAGACTCTGATCTGTAATCGTCGTTGAGATGGCACAGTCAAAGCTGGATAAGAAAAAAAAAAACAAAACAAAAACCATGAGTGACCTGTCAAAGACATGTTGGCAGTTGCTTTCAGAGTATCCCTTGATGGTTCTACAGGCATGTCAAGTAAAAGTAGTGGCAGGATTGAGCCATGGCAGTTCTGCTTGTCAGGGCAGATAGTGTGCTTAGGAGTGATAGAAATGATCTGCTTATCACACTACTGGATATCATAACGGAGGCAGTGAACAATCCCTAGATTTTGCCATTAATTGAAGAAATAGCTTCCTATATTCATTGATACCTCTACCACCCAAAATGCAAGTAAATATTTTATTCTTATAACAATAAGTTATAAGCCCTACTTTCATTATAAGAGGTGAAAATACTTTAAAAAACTGAGAGGCGATTATCTGCTAAAGCAGACAAGTAACTGACATTAAAGCTCCAGCTCAGTTTTTACTGCAGCTACACACATAATACTAATGTATTTTTTAATCTATGAACTTGCAAGTACATATTATAGCAGTTGCAAAGTAGGAATAGCAAAATGCCACAAGAAACGCATCTTCTGACAGCCTCCCAATACATATTGAGAGTAATAGGTCTCAGTTTATGCAAGGTGCTTAAACATGCATACTAACTGTAAGCATGCTAGTAGTTCCACAGATTTCAGCTAGTGATTACCATTAAGCACATGCTTAAGTATCATGCAGAATTAAGGTTTCAAGAGAGTTCTGTTGAGTTAAAAAAGCTGTTATGATCTCAGACTTTAATGTTCTTTTCCAAATCCAACTAGATTTATAATCATTTTGAAGTTTTTTTCCCTCATTGTAAGTGAAATATCAAAGTGATAAAAATATATCTTTTTGAAAGCGACCTAGGCATACACAGGCTTTTTGAGATGTAGATTGAATGTAAGATCTTGCTTCTTCCACTTGCTACCCCTGGGTCCCTCAAGATATTACTGGTTCATACCAATTCTTAAGAATCTACTCTTGGGTTTTCCCTGTATCACTTGGTTTTCATTGAGACACAGAAAGATTTCAGGTCTTTGTCCTTTTTCCTTATGAGATCAAATGAATGCTATGCTTACAGTGGCTGTTTTGTTTTAACATCTTTGTTGTTCTGACCTTTTGGCACTGCTTTTCACAAAATAAGGGCTGAAAGGCCCTGGGCATTTGCACATCTACAGTCAGCATGTATTTTCTCTCTGTGTGTGTGCGTGCATGTGCATCTATGGTTGTCAGTAAATAATAAGTCTAAAAGTTAGTGTAAAGGTGTACATGTATTTGAGGGGTCAGACTGAAACCCTTGCCAGCTCAATCAGACACTTAATGTCTGTGGTCTTAACTCTTGTCTTTTGTGACTTTTTGACATGATGACTTAAGGAGACAACAGAACTCCTGAAAGTCACCCATATAGGATTTCTCCTGCTTGAATTTGTCTCACGGGAAAAACTTACCAGGATGTTACAACAGAGTCAGCAGATTTCAGGAAGTAACGTCTTGATTTCTGTGAAGCACAGCATTGCAAAGCAATCAATTCACATGCGTCTTGGCTGCGTGTACATATGCTGGTCATGTATCCACTCTGGAATAGCCTTTTTCATGACTTCAGCTAGGGCAGATAACTCCAGACAGCATCAGCTCTTCCAGCTAAGTCCTCACATCTATGATCAGCAGTGCTCCTGCCAGGCGTTAGAGCAGATCATTTACCATGTGGATTTGTTACTCTGCCCTTGATCCAGTCCTTTCTTTTTCTTTCCTTTCGAAGGTGGCCCTGCAGTTTGCAGACAAGGCTTCTGAACAAAACACAGGGTGAAAAGTAAGAGAAAAGAAGGCAGCAGAGTGCAGGCAAAGACATGAGACAAAACTATATTGGAGAAAATAAGGTATATTAGGACTTCACATGTCTAAAACCTTATTTCATAGAATAAAGAAGATATCTATTAAAAGTTTTCTTTTTGACCACTGGTATCAAATTTGCCTGCAAGGTGACATGGGAGATTTAAGTGCATCCCACTAGCAAGGCCTGCGATGTGGGTTCAATTCAAGTATGAAATAATCAAGGTGAGAAACATACCCCACATCACAACTTTACTATAATTGATAAATACTTCTACCAAAGCAGGCAATTTACCTTGCAACCCCAGCAGAGGTGGCTTTTTATTTATGTACTCTCTGGGCCCTCCTTGCTTTTCCCCACGTACGAGTAGATCCTCTCTGTGCTTTTAGTTGGCTGTGAGAGCTGTGACAGCTTAGAATCCGAACAGTATAGGCTTGATTACACAGCACCTCTTTGTGTTGGTGGATGAGCATTTCTTTCTCTTTTAAGGGCTGTACTCACACCCTGGTTTTGTATGCTATTTATCAGGTATATACACACACACCTAGCTTGGGATATAGGTCTCAGAATCTATTTTAAATACAGCAGTCAATGCTCCAGGAGTGTTAGACTGTATAGGATTTCCCTTGGAGTATGTCATGTGCTCACTAGTAGGGTAAGAGGCACTTAGATGTGCCACCTGTGCCTTGCAGTACTGGGCCAGATTGCAATTCCTTCGCTGGTACTGATGAGCAATTATTTATGTGAGTAATTCCGTTGTCTAAGGGTCCTAATTGTACCAACATAACATCTGTAAGTCTGGCAACCACTACCTGTGGACTTCCTCTGTGGTTTCACAGATTCACGTCCTTTCTGCATTCTCACCCTGCCCCAGACTTCCTGACTACTCCTACTTATCTTCATTAACATCACTTTCACATAGATGATCCTGGGCTGACTTATCATCAAGAATTCTTTTCATTGTGCCTGCTTCTCTAGGAAAAGTGTAATAGTACTCTCAGCTTCAGTCACCCCAGCCTTACAACATCTACTTTTCTACTTTCCCTAATATCCTATTTACCTCCTTCTCTTGCATGACAGTTATATTTGCTCTTTACTTGTGCTGCCAGATTGAGCCTCGAGATATAAGGTGTATCAAATAATGGAGGTAAAAAAATCATCCCTAAAATCAACATGGTGTTCTGGAAGGAGCTAACTGTGTTCTTCAGCATTCTCTGTAAATAGTTTCTTCCTGATTTTCCTTTCTTTCATTTTTGCTTTGCTACTTTTTTTTTCCTCTACCACTCCTTTTTTCCCTTTTTGTTTCTTGTCCTTTGTCCTTTGATATTAAATTTCACATCATATGATCCTTGCAGTTTCTGACATAAAATAATAAGGTGGTACGTTAGTCAGCATGGCAGACAGCCTTCAGTTTCTCTTTCAGTAAACTAATTTCCTGTGTCCCTGACAGTGGCCTGCAAAAGCAGCTAGAGTATATTCTTAACAGGCAGAACATATGCTTATATATGTAATAAGCAACCTTCCTTTTATATTCCCTCTAGCATTGTGCTGTGCATTTGCAACAAGTAGTAGAAGGAGAATGGGAAAAGCCATTCTATATGATTTGAAGTGCTGAAACACAGAAGTAACTATCAAATTTGCCATCAGTAAGAAAGGGCTGCCAAAAAGACTAGGACAGAAAACGATCTACAGAATGATTTTTCCATTTCTGCTTTGCTAAAAAGGATGCACAGTTACTGCTTAGTCTTAGCTTATGATCTCTTGCCAGTACCAGCTGATTTTTTGAAATGGAGGATAAGAGATGCTGACAGCTGTGTCCTGTATAAAAACTGCCAAACTGCAGCACAATCTTGTCAGGCTGCCATGTGGCTTTAGGCCAAGCAAGATATCGATGACACATATAATGAGATACTGAAAGAACTAGCATGTATCATAGATGCTAAGGAGAACTGGCAGAGCATAGGGATGGCCTTATGTTCCTAAACAGAGTATAGTGTAGTACTAGAAGGGTAGATCTTTATTTTAACTGTGTTTCTGAACCTGAAAGGGAAAAAAACCATGAAATGTAGTACCCCAGGTAAAATGAAAGGAACAATGAGTTACACCAGAGCGATCACACTGCAGCGACACCTGACTATGTTTTGCGAACAGGAAAAACTGGCAGTGCAAAAGAAAAGGTGTGGAGAAAACCAAGCAAAAGGTACAGAGCAGTGACAAAGCAACAGAAGTGCAGACTCAGGGGTTAAAGGAAAGAAGGGGGAAACAGAAATTTCTGTACTACAATAGATCCAGCCATCTAAATTAAACCCACCAGTGCTGCAAGAAAAAATGGAACAGAATAAGTTTGGCCAATTAGGAAGAATTAAAATCTTGCAAATACTAACACGTCCTGGAAGATGTTATTCTTTACCTAAGCTGGATAAAAAATGTATTGAACTCCTGACAGATGGTCAGAAGGGGAATCCGAGAAAGTGCTTCAAAAGTGAAAATACACTGTGTGATATTGTTCTTTAAAACATCAACAAAAAAAAGCTCCATTTTCTCTGTTTATACTCAATCTGTATTGGGTCAACAGCATTTGCAATTAGCCTAACTTGGAATCCTGTCCTGTGGCCAAAAGTAAACAAGGGTCTGCTGCTACCCTTGCCTTATAAATAGTCAGAGCCTCTCTGTCTCATCCTGAAATGCCTTTTGATGGCATATGTCAGTACGTCAGGATTCTGAGACAACATGCTTAATTTAATACCTTTGCTCTTTGGGTCTTTATTGTTAGGACTCTCCAGCAATATGCTTCCCTGGAGTGTTTTAATTCCTTACTGTCTCCTTAAAGTCTGAATTTCAGAAATTTATCTCTGAAACTTTACCATCTCCTGAGAGATCTACAAGAATTGTACATGTAGTACCAGTGTTGTAACCCCCATGGTATAAGAGACTGAATTGGCTGTACTACAGCTCCTTCTAGCAGAGGAAAGAAAAAAAAAAAAAAAAAAGAAAAAAAAAAAAAAGAAAGAAATCATGGCTATATCCTCATTGGCAGTAGACCAGAAGCCTTGGCAATACTACTCAATCCAATGGGAAATTCTCATGAAGGGAGCACTCATCCGTCATTGCTGAGTTTGTTTGAACTGGAAACAGACTTGTAAATGCCATGGATTTCTTTCTGCTTTCAGTAGTCTGTCAGAATACACTTCTCTTAGCCACCTTGCACATACGCCAGAAAATCCTCAAATAATCCAGTCTAGTTTCTCCTGTAATGCTTGTTTTTATGATCTCCCTGTTTCAAAAAAATCTGTACTGCATCTGGTAGAAAGAAACAGGTCCAGAAAGCATGCTAGACTCTCTGTTCTGTACAGAACACAGCCATGAGCAGATCTAGAATTTTAGTCCCAAGTAGTTTATTGCCAAAACAGACATCTCTGTCTAGTGATCCACAGATGCCACGGGCTCCTTTCTTTACAATGCTGTTTTGCTGGCCATGGCTTAATTCAGATTATATCTTTTATTTATGCATAAGGATTCCCATCACAAGTGCCATGTTCCTAGTCCTCTGCCTTGGGCTAGGTATCTTTGGTAAGTTTTGACTCAGCTACTGGAAAGATGCCATTGTCTATCATGCATGTAAGCAAATATCTCTCCCCTTTCTGCATAATTTACTTTTCATCCCAAATAGGATCCACATGATTTTGTTGTCCTGTTTCTTGAAAAACTATTAAAACATTGTGTAATCAGCAATAAATGGGGAAATCTACATCAATAGGTTTACCTCAACATTTATACTGTGCTTATGCTGCAGCCTTTTCTGTACAAATAAAAGAAGAACCCTGAGATGGCCCCTACTGCACATGAGCAATAAAATCTTCTGGGCACATCTTCTTTTTGGACTTGTACCTTGCTTCAGTAGGTTGCTCTTGAGGCGGCAATCCAGAGCTGACAACAGGCATAAAATTTAAGACTCAACAGAGAACTACTGTAAGGCTTATGGCTCCTGTTCTGCATAGAAAAAGATGTCTGAACAGGACTGGTTAGTCCAGTTTGTTGGAACATTGATCCTCATCCTTTCTTTATAACCTCTTCTCTGTTTTAGATTCCCTACTTACCTTTCTTCAGCATGGTTGTGAATTTCCCTCCTTACACACACAAACACCCACACACTTTTTAATCTGGAAATGAGCAGAAATAATTTACATGTCTTATGAATTATACATATTACTTCTTTTATTCCTTTTGTACCTTATGCATTTGAAATTCTCTACATATAAGAGAGGTTATGGAAAGTACCAAAAGCTGTTTGTGCTGCTTCACATGGTACAATGGCTTCACGATCGCCTCATGTTTTTTACAATAAGCCTTATGTCCTGCCAGTGGATACCTTGATAGGGATCTTTGTGTGCAGTTGGAGGTGGTGCTCTCACTGCAGCTTAGTGTGGTTAAGCAGTGACTGCCTCCAGCTGCTCACTACTGCTCTCCCTTTTCCTCCAGAGGTTATATTCCCTTTGGCACTGATGGCATAATTGCACATGTGGTTGCTCACTTGCCCAGTTCTGTTAAAATCATTGTCCTGGTTTCAACTGAGATAGAGTTGATTTCTTTTTAGTAGCCAGTGTAGTGCTGTGTTTTGAATTTAGTATGAGAAAAATATTGATAACACACTGATGTTTTTGGTTGTTGCTAGATAGCGTGTACACTAAGTCAAGGAGTTTTTGGCTTCTCACACCTGCCAGGTGCACAAGAAGCTGGGAGAGCACAGCCAGGACAGCTGGACCAGACTGGCCAAAGGGATATTCCCTACCATACAACGTCATGCTCTGTATATAACTGGGGAAGCTAGCTGGGAGGTGGGATCACTGCTCAGAAACAGACTGGAGGCAGGGGGCTTTTTCCACCTGTGGTAAGCAATTTCATTTGTGTATCACTTGTTTTATATTTTTATCATCATCATCATCATTCTCTTCCTTTGTTATCCTATTAAACTGTCTTTATATCAACCCATGACTTTTTTTTTTTCCATTCTCCTCCCCATACCCCTGAGGGTGGAGGAGGGAGCCAACAGCTGTGTGGTGCTTAGTTACCCACTGGGCTAAAACCAAGACAATGAGCTAGGCTAATTAACCACGCCTAACAGCAAGGTTTTTAACCTGGTTCTTTTCTGTACAAGTGGATTAGGGAAACTGTTTATGTATTTAAATCATCCAGTGCAAAGGGTCCCATTTTCCAAGAGAGAGAGTGCAGAATATAGGTGGTAGATGAAGATGATTAGTAGCAGATGATGACCACTGGGTAAGCTCTAGCTGAGACAAACATATCTGGCCAATGCCTGAACTGCCACAGCAGTTTTCGGTGGCAGAATTCTTTTGTTGTGATTTTAATATTTCCTTTGTATAAAGCCATGAAAGGAAACATTAAAGGAGCTTCCCAATAAGTCTAACATAGACTCTGAGCAAAACATAGACTCACAGAATCAGAAAAATGTGCATTGGAAGAGATCTCTGGATCTGTTCCAGCCTCCTGCCTGGCACAGCACTACTGCTAATATGGGTCAGGAGAGCTGCAGGTTTTTCTGTTCAAGCCTTGAAAGCCTCCACAGATGATGATTCTTCTTTTTCTCTGGATAACTCGTTCCAGTGCTGCAGTACCCTCAAAGTGAAGAAATTTCTCTTAATCTCCAGTTGGAGCCTCCTAGGCTGCAGTTTGTGGCAGTTGCCCCTTGTTTTACCATCTGGCACTACTGAGGTTTGGCTCCATTGTCTTTGTAATTTCCTTCAAAATAGTTGTAGGCTGCTATCAGATTGTCCTTTACCCTCCTCTTCACCAGACTAAACAAGCCCAGCTGCCTCAGTCTCTCCTTAGATGTCATATGTCAGAGGTAATTTTGGTAACTCTCTGTGTGTTTCTCCCCAGTTTCTCAACATCCTTCTTGAACTAGGCAGCCTTCCAAAATCTATCCTTCCACAACTGGACACAGTGTTCCACGTGTGGCCTTACCAGTGCCAAGTAGAAAGGCCTAATAACTTGCCTCGTTCTGCTGGCCATGCTCCTGCTCATACAGCCTTGTATGCAGTTTGTCTTCACTGCAATGAGAGCACACTGCTGGTTTGCATTCATTCTGGCACTGTGACCCGGGTCCTTTCAGCAGGGCTGTTCCTCAGCCAGTTGGTTCCTGGCCTCTAATGAGGCAGGTGCAAAATCGGATGATTCCCCAGGTGCAGAATTTTGCACTTCTTGAACTTCAAGAGGTTTCTGTTGGCTTCATCCTCGGTTTTCTTAAGGTTACTCTAAATTGGAAGTCTGATGTTTTGCGTGCCACCCAACTCCTCCAATTTAACATCATCTGCAATTAATTATTATCCTTTGAATCCAGCAGTCCAGCCAGTTTTCAATCAATCTAAAGTTGATTAGTCCAGTTCATGAAAATACAAAAAATACTAAATACATTATTTGGAATAACAGAACATGGCATACCTGTCCAAAATTCTGTTTTCAGTGAGTTCCAGCTTTTAAGTCTACCTTCCTTCCATCTAAGCTAGTGCCTAATAATTAGTATGTCTATGATTCCTCCTATTGCTAATGTTACTTATGTTTAAACAATAAAGACAAATGAGTTTCATTTCCCCTCTTTCCCCTCACTCCTAAAAATATAGATTCTAACTTGGATTTTCTGTTCAGGAGTTCTCCTTTCTGTGAAAATCTGCCCTTCCTCAGGAAAGTGGTTTTTCACTTTGTCACAGTGACCTGGCTGACAATGAAGAACTTCCCAAAGAAAAGAATGTCCTTGGGGGAATAACTTTTGGGTGGATTGACAGACACTATATTAAAGACAGCAAAGAGGAAGTTTAAATTGGACCAGATTTCAAGAGCATTTCATCAGCTTCTATAATGTTGGGATCCAGTTCTGGGAGTGGAAACTCCCAAGTCCGGTTTTATGAGATGCAATGTGTGTCCAGCTGAAGCAAAACAACTTGTGGTGACAGACCCTTTATCCACAGCACTAGTAAATCTTGCCTTTAGAATAACAGCTTTAATTCCTATTACCTAGTGCTAGGAGACAGCTAGCAAACTTGAGAGGTTTTGCGGATGAGTAATAGAAGCTGTAAGGGGATTAACAAGGAAAGATTATGAGTGCTAAATATGCATTGCTTGGTCAGAGAATGACTAAGGGGGATATACTAATTATCTTCTAGTATTTCATAGCCGTAAATTTAAAAAAAAGAAAACAATTGTTTAGCACTGTCACAAGGTATATAACTAGGACGAATGAGGTGAGATTAAACAAAGGAAAACATGGGCTGAATAGCTTCCAAATAAGAGATCAAAGGAATAGTTTGCCAAGGAATTAAAACAGTGGAATCTTACCTCTAGCATCAGAACAGAGCAAGTTTAGAGGCAACAAAATGAGTTACTTTTCCCAAAACTTTTCTCTAAATTCAAGAAACATGTATATAATCTGTGTCTTAGAATTTAGGGAAGAATGTGAAAGTTTTGTTTATTTTTAAAATTTTCAATTTCTTTTGTTGATAAGAGGCTATGATAATGAAGTGCTTGACTATAAGAGTCTCTTTCTAACACTAAAGCATATGAATTATATATGAAATACATTATTTTCATCCCTAGTCTTAGTAAAATGCCATTGAGTCAGTTGATTTAAAGTTACAAAGAAAAGAAAAAAAGGATAAAATAAATTGGCCTGTACTACAATGTTACATGCTCAATTATTTCACAATGTTCCAGTCTCATGTAACTGATGTTTCTGAAATGTATGGGGCATCAAATAGTGTATAGCCATAAATGTCTGTAAAAAGCAAGTTTGGAAGGATGTGAGATAGCAAGCTTTGTTCTTTAGGAAAGAGAAAAGTGAATGCACTACTCAAGTCTGGACATAATGACAGCATGAACAAGAATCTTGGCATCTGTATGTGAGAGCACACATTTTAATCTGGTCACATCCCTAAAGTGGTAATAAGATAGCTTGATAATGTGTCAAATGTCAGCCTCAAAGCTCCGTTCCTCATTGAGCAGTACATCTAGGTGTTTGACCAAGCAGACAAGTGCCACCAATTGAGATGGCAATGTGAGAAGCATTTCTGAGCAGGTGGTGAGAGCTAAGCAGAAGGACATCTGACTTACCAAAATTAATTCTATGAAAGTTAAAGGACATGCCTAATTGAAGCTCCTATAGTCATTTACTTTCTTAGAAAATGCTAATGTGAAAGCTGCTGGCATGGGCAACTACATTACTTCTTTTTCTCCTAGCAATGACTGTTCAGTGTAAAATGCTTCAAACTGTGACAAAGCAGTAGATATTCATATAGGACCCAAAGCAGAGTGCTGAGTCCACTGCAGTACATGTGACAAGAAACAATGTAATATTTGTGTTTATCATCAGGATAACTGATGTAAAACTCGCCCTACTTCCTCAAGCTGCAATTGTCCCCTATGCAGTAATAAGTGTGCCTTATGTGTCTACTATAGAAGAAACATGTATTCTGAAGAAGTTCCCAATACACTTTTTGTGAATGAAGAATAAGTACTTTAAAATGATGTAAGTAAAAGCTATATTATACCATGAAAAGGGCTGGAGTAAGGTTGAAAGGATAATTGAAAGAAAAACAGAGTAACAACTTTCAAATGTTTGATTTCATAGCCTCAACTTTCCTTAAATATATTTTGTTTATATGCTATATGAGTATGTATATAAAATAGTAAAATATTTATTATAATGCATGGATGGTATATAAATCAGTGATACACTTTTACAACAGTGATAAGAAGTTATTCTTATGGATGTTGAATGTTTATGCATACATACATCACTTTTGATGTACAAACATGAAGCAGACCTGATCTCAAGAGGAGTAATGAAAAAACCCCATAAATTAGCTAGTTGAGACTGCAGAGAGGAGGAGTATGCAATGATTTACCAGGATGCTGGAAAGTAACCTGCTGCTTGCAAAAATATTCAACTTAGACTTAATACATTGGAGATGTTGGGTCTTCAGTTTTACCAGAAATGTTACCTTGCCAGTGGGTTAGTGCCTGTTAATAGTCCTTAGAAATGCTAAGCTGGTCAGAGAGAAATTTCTCCATCTTGAGCATCTGTCTCACTTCTTAAGTAGATGTCTTGCCATCTGAGATGGATAGGAAAATTGGGGAGGTAGCACTAATCATCCCTTCAAGTTGACTTCAAGTGAAGTGGCTGAAACAAAAGGAAATAGGGATATAAATATGATGGTTAAATGTGACTGGACCATGCTATTGTAAGAGAAGGTGAGCTCTTGTACTGCTCACATAGGGCAGTTCTCCTGGTTTATAGTGGTTTGCTTCCTCTTCATCAGAGAAGGTATAGGCTGTGGATCAGGTAGTCAAAATAACAGCCTGCGGGCACGAGTACTATCCTAGAAGAGACCGAAAGATTGATTTATTGGCTGAGTATTAATTAGGATCTCCAGTTTTAGATGCAAACATATGAATTGGTTCCACACTTCCCTCTTTTGTTTCAATGTTTCACTTGTGATTTTGAAAAGGACTTGCTGCCCTGTAAAATAGTTCAGTGAAGAGGATCCTTCTACAGCTGGAATTACATTGTGATCTGTCAGAATCCAGACAGGCTGCTCGGCCAATAACATGTGTCAAGGTGGAATTGGCTGGATGAAACATTTTCATACAGCTGAAGTAAAACAATAAGCTGCTTATGGTCAGAGCAGCTGAGCAATTCACCTGAATAAGAGCAAAATCTCATTAGATGGAGATAGCTATGAATAGAGAGAGCACAGACCATGTCCCCTGAGCTTACAGGGCTAAAATGCCAATTTTGATTTGTCGGCTCACTCTTGCTTTGTACTAAGATGCCTGACTTCAGATGGAGTAGCAGGCTACAAATGGCTGCAAAAGTAGTGTGGTTATGCTAGCGCTGACTTCTGCCTAGGCTAATCTTTCCTGCTGAGGAGGAAAAGCACTATGCTGTGCCATGTAATTATACCCTAGGAAGGCAGAGAAGTCTAATTTTCCTCTAAGATAAAGCATAATTCCCTTTCTCCCTTCAATGATCTTCAGATTATCTCCTCTGAATTTGGTCCTGAAGAGCATAGTTTATTGTATTCATTTCCATCAGAAACATTAGGAAAAAAAAAAAAAAAAAAGAACTTTTGGGTTTTATTTGCTTGAAAGATGCTACACCAAAATTGAAAACTGTAGATGCTTGTTTAATGTCTGATGGTTAATTTGTATCCACACCGCAATGGACCAGTTTGAAACTGTGGAATTAGCTGTATTTCAAAGGTTACATTCATGTATAGCTTAGGAAATACTTTGGGACCTTCTGAAAGAAAAAGCTATGTATAAAGCGAGAAATGATATGTGAAACATCAAAATGAATTCTCTCTTTACAGCTAAGCCCTAAACCCTGACAAATAAGGGCTTATAACTGAACCAGTGACAGTTCCTTTGGTATTGCAACAGGTGATGGATAGCAAAATGTAATGTGAAATTTATCATAAAGCATAAAGCAGGTAGGAGTAAGATAACCTGTAGAACTATTTTGAAAAATTTAACACAGTGCTAAACGGTTTGGGTTTTTGTTCAGTGTGCCCCCAACACACACACACACACACGGTACTGTCTTTCTAATGGGAATCTCAGTAGAGAAAAGGAAAATTTTCATCACTGGTGTGCTTGAAGCACAAATGGTAAATGCCGTCCTACCTTTCGATTTTAAGTGCATTGAATAGAGTAGATAAACATCAAATGAAAATAAGGGTCTCATCTTTTTTCAGCGTGGGAGCTGAAGCCTTAGAGCAGATTTTGGATGAGGTAAAAGGCTTGAGCTGTCAGAGATTTCTGGCTTCCCAGAATTCCTCTCCCATTTCCCAAGGTTAAACGCATTGCCTCAAGGCAGCTGCTTAGAATGATAAAAGGGGCACTACAGGACAGCAGTGCTCTTTGTAATGTTAATAAACCTTGATTTTGATATCAGATGCAACCCTGGGAAAACCTGCCACTTTTAGACTTAAAAATGTAACACTATTTAGCAGAAGTTCATGTAAAGAAGTATTAGTTTGGGAATGGTGATGGGCTAGTTTGAGTGACAAATGAAAGCAACAAATACACTCTCTTCTCTGCCTTGTCAAATCTTACTGTTGTTTACTGAGAACAAAAGGAATTGCCCAAGTGCTAATTAAGCTGAATGCCATATTAAAATGCACTGTGAAGTTTCTGCTATAAATTCAGTTTTTGAGGTTAACTGTCAGCTGAGCTAGAATTCCCCCTAAAAATGAATGGGGTGTGGTTTCCCTGAGCTAGCTACCTGCCTGTGAACTCTGACTGCAGCCAAATCAAGGAGTGTTTTCTTGTGCTATATAGCTGATAAAAATCTGGCAAGAGAGCATGGAAATAATTTATTGCAATAAAGGCAAAGCTGTAGGACTGTTGATTAGATAGTGTGGAGTTTCATCCAGAAAGAATGTGAACTTTGTTAAATGCTTCCCTTCTGAAGCTCTGCTTAAAAATTACAAATGTCTAAATTTTATTGACCATTAAGTCAGACTGACATTGTTAGCTAGATATTTCTGAATCAACAATAAATATGTAAGTTAAAACTTCAGGGAAGTGACTCAGAATAAAGTAAAATGAGATGTATTTATGATCAAGGCAGCTATAAATGAACAATGATTTTGGTCATGTGGAGTTTGGCAAAATGGAGCTCCAGCTTATGCTCACAAAGAAGCTCTGCCTCTTTGAATCCATGACAAAACTCCTACTGACTTGAAAGAGGTTTGGATTTCACCCACTAAGTTGTGCTGAAATCTGAACAAAAGCAAAAAAGACTCTCACAGTTCATGGGATGTGAAACTGTGAATGCTCCTCCTTCAAATTCACCAGCAAGACCCATTCCCATAATGGGTACTGAAGAACAGTGCCCAAAAAAATGCAAAAGTAATATATTAAAGAAATCTGAAACTGTTAGTAGTGCACATTGTTAGCTGAAGTAATCATACTATCTTAAAGCTACCTTCCTGTTACCCTTTTCTTCTTAAAGATTATTCCCAGTGTCTGCCTGGGATATCTGGGACACTGCTACACTTACCAAATAACAAAAACCTGTGAAGTTCAGTGACCAGCTGCAGCCCAGCCGTGGGCTCTGGGAATACCTGCTAGAAGTGCAGTGCAGGCTAGCTGCATGTGCAGCTAGGCAAACAGAAAAGAGCACAGGGCTTCAGTGTGTGAACAGAGCTTTAGGGGGGGTTTTTGGCTTTTTACCAAATAGTGGTTCAGATTAATTTTGCATAATTCTTCATTGTTTCATTAGGAAAGTACTTACATTATATGTTAAAATATATATCACACAAAAATATGTGTATTTAAAAAATGTATTTGGTTTAGGAAATTCTTGCTATACCAAGATTTTTCACCCCACCTTTCAAAGGGAATAGGTAGCAATAGGAAGACAATCAGGGAAAACACTTTCATTTATATTATATGCTTTCTGAATTGACTTCCTATAGTACTGAATTATTGCTCTCCATTTTTCCCCATGAAATTTCACAATGGAAAGAAACAATGCAGGAAGGTCCAGGTATTCTAAAAGCATTCTTGAAACATATTGTTAAAGCAGTACTTTAATCTGATCTTTTTTTCTTTTGATAAGAGTAGCAAAATTTAATAAGCAAGGGATAGCTATTACCTAGTGATATGAGATTAGATTTATAAACCAGGTTACTTTCCTTTTAACTACAGAAGTAAAGCTTGATTTAATTAATAGTTTCATTGGGTACATGTGGCAGTCCGTTAAGACAGTGTGTATTGGCTCCAGGTGTATATTAAGTATGTGTCCAAAATTAATTTATCATAATTAGTAGCATGCCATCTTAAATAAATATTAGACAGGTTAGGATTTTATATCTGGTTCCTGGCACAAACAGTGAAGCATAGTGACTTAATCTGGGAGAGTACACTGTGTCTTGCATGGTATGTTTTGGGGATTTTTCTTATTAAATCCATCAAGTAGAACTTGATCTGATGTTTGTAATCCTAGAAACCCTAGAAACACTCCTTTTGCTCTGGAAAATTCTGACTACTCATTGATAAACACACATCTTTACTACCACTTGGTGGGGTTTTTTTTGTTTTGTTTTTCTTTCAAAATCCATTTTTTTCATCAAAATACATCTTCAACTGCCTTTTTGGGGCTTCACCCCAAATGACCCATTGTTGCCCTCCTCTCACGCAGTTAGCATACCCCTGTCAGCAGTGCAGTGAGTTAGCAGCCAGTGACAGGTGTGTGATCCTCTGCAGCTTCTAAGAGATGATGAAGTAACATCAGATGCAAACAAATACATTAGAATAAAATCTCCTCCTTTATTCTGGAAAAGCTGGAACTTTGCTCCAAATGAAGCTTACGCTCTCATCTCAAGCTACTTTCTACTGTTGAAACAGCAGGACACTCTGGTTAAAGCTGCTGTGCTGTTTATACTTAACACAGAGCAGCATATTTAAAACATGATCAGTACAGTAGTGCTACCTCTCCTTGGCAACATCCACAGGTGAACTGCTCTTTAACAACTCCTTTAATGTCTCGAAAACATCAAAGCTCTTTCCTCAGCACCTGGCAATTTTCACCTTATTTCTCTATTACCGCAGAATTCTTTTGTAAGTATACGCATACACATTCTGGCATATTTTCTTATTTATCTGAGTTTTTCCTTATCTTTTGTTTTTTGCAAAAGTTTATCACTGAAAGAGTTTTTTTTCCAGGCAATCTGAGAATAGTGACCGTCTACAGTTTCAGCACTCCAAGTGGAAGATAACTAAACAGAACAAAACAAAAACCCCTTTCTCTAACAATACAACAATCCAGCATAATGTAGTATGTTTCTCTCTGTACAGAAAGGAGTAAGAGTGAGATGCTTGTGACATTGTGAGTGCTAGTGACAGTATTAAAAAAGAAACTAGATGTCATTCAGATATTACAACTGCAGGAGAACCTGCAGACCTCAGAACAGAAGGAATGCCAAATTCTAGGTTATCAGGAATAGCCCCATTTTGGTACAAAAGCATGTGAGAAATCTCCACTTGTGGAAATAGAGGGCTACCTTTTCACACATGGCGTGAATTTATGATCTTATTCTGTTTTGTTTTGCTTCACTGTTGCTGTCTGTCTGCAACTCTGTCCAGCATGGAGCTCGTTCTCACCCTCTTCTTGCAGGGCTTGCAAGTTTATTGGAGTGAGAATTCAGGTCAGCGTGTAAGACACAGGAATGATCAAGTCTGAGCTTGAGCCTCAGGGTAATGTGCTATTTCTCCAAGCAAAATCTCTTTTTTTTATGAATTAATGGTTTGTCTGGTCACCATCGATCTTTCTTCAGCTGATCTTTTTCTTCATTGATCTTTTCTCAGCAAGAGAAATGCCAGTCAGCTAATACACTGATCTCAGAGCTGAGTATAAAGAGAGTCAGTGTGTCGTACTCTTTCTTACAGGGTATTTGGTAGTCTGTTCCTTCACCACTTGTTCATCTATCTTTTTCATGTAGTATAGTCCTTGAGCAGTGTCACTGATTTCAGGAAAATTATTTTAAAGTATCTGATACTTAGTTGAAAACTCACATGGTTCTGGTATTTGAAAAGGAAAAGAAAGGAGCCACTGCCCAGAGTATCTGCAGCATGCTGTTATTTCAGCTTGGGTTTGAGTTTCCTAGCTGTACCACACTATTTTACACGATGCTGTGAGGGTAAACTCCAAACTGTTACAAGTGAAAGGTAATAAATTTATTGAGCTAAGATGACTCATTGGCATGCCTTAAAGCTCTTTTGAGCCTTTAAGTAGGAATAAAGCACAACAATACATATTTATTCACATGTACATTTCTTCATCTTCAACTAAAAAAAAAAAACTAAACCAATTTGAATATGCTTTGCTTTCTTTCCTTTCTAAAGGGACAATAATAAATTAGGAGACTTTTAAAACCATCTCCACATGCAGTATTATTCTGTTTATTGTAATAAAGTTCTCTAGCAGATGTATGGAGAGCTACCATATGTATCACTAGTACAAAGTAGCAATTGTTCTGTACAACTGAACTCTATTTGACCATCAGAGGAAGAAAAAAAGGTATAAAGCACCATTATAACAGATCTCAATTTTTTTCTTCTATTCCAACCTTGGTACTATTGTGCAGAGATAGCTCCATCAATCATTTAAAACCACTGACCATACCTTGCACCAGCTATCAGCCGTAGTTCATACTGAGCTTTCTGTGTGCTCCAAATGGCTTTACATTTTATGTGGAAAGCTGGGTTGAAAATTTATAGTTACTTTCCTTCTGACACCTGGATTTCCCACCTGGAAAATAAACTCCTTTAACTACTTTAAATCTTCATGAATTTCTTGCTGTCTTGATCTCAGAGGGCTAGATCGTGACTGCTACTGCCTGCCCATGCCATGAAGTAATAATCCTATTCCGCTGTGTGTGAGTCTATCTGATTCATAGGCTCCAGACACAAAGCAATAAGCAGACACTGTATCCCCATTTAAACCCAGATTCTCAAAAACAGTTAGGAATCTAACAACTCGATTTCAAAGGGAATTTGATGCCCAAATGGATCTGAGTCTGAGCTCTATTCCCTGCCCTAAGGTAGGTAAGTGGGGACAAGAGAAAAGTGCAGGTGAGTTTGTTAACAGCTGTTCTAGCCAGCAGACTGTTGTGATTTGTCATTAGTACAGTCTAGGAAGAAACAATTTGTTTCCTAGTATTCAGCAATGAAACCACTTGCTTTCTAGTATTGTTTATAAAATCTTTCATTGGGTTATTTAATTTCAGGCTCAGAAGATAGTGTTTTTGACTTTCAGTGCTTGTCTGTCAATAGCATTGTTGATGCTACTAGCTACCTCATAAACCTCACTTACACAGCCCTATATAGCCATATGACTGTCTTGAAAATAATTCTGTTTAGAGGAAACACTGTTTTTAGAGAGGGTTTTCTTTGTCACCAAACCTGTCTCAAAACTCCAGCTACAGTACAAGAAAATCCTCAGAGACTTCCCCATGGTGGGGGATGTGCAAACATAAAATAACAAGTCAATCAGAACTGGTGATTTTACAGAAAAAGGTTTCATCCTTAATAATAAGACTCACAGATCTCTGAAGTGAGATTCTTTCTTGCCATATCTGCTCAGGATTCAGTGATTGCAAAGGCCCATTTGCAGCACATCCAGAGGAAGTAGAAGAGCTTGGCTCCCAAGCAGCACAGCCTTTTCCACCTTTCAAGGCCAGCAGTTTCCACTTTCTGTATCTGGGAACTCTGCTCACATTTGCAGAGGCACTGTGTAAAAGTGAGGGAAGGCTTGAAAGATGTTATCAGGGTTTCTATGATATACTCCCACAAAAAGTGTTGGAGCTCATTTTCAATGCAGAACTTCAGACTTAGGAGGTCTACTAACCACCTCCTTTGAAGGGCCCTAAACCAACTGCAGGCGTTACAGAGAACAAAGTGAAGCAATTACTAAGATATTGGGTGATCTCTGTATAAGGTACTTTGAGGATTTAAAATGGTGCTTCCAGAAGTACCTCCTCCAAATTTCTAGTATTATTTTGTGTTGGTTTTAGTTAGAAGGCCACCTCATTATGTTCAGCTGGAAGTCAACCCAGATCTAATGTACTGGGCCACTGTCTCTAACGCAGTTTACCTACTGCTTCATACCATAGAAGTTAAAAATAGACGGGAGCTTATTGTGCTTACTGAAATGTCAGTTCAACATGTCATGGGGCTTATTAGCACACTGAGAATGTTCTTCATGCCTTAATACTAGGGCACGACTCCAATGTAAAAATGAAATGGAACTATTTAAATTGACTTGGATACTTATTAAGGAGAGGGTTTCATTTAATTCCCTTTTCTGTTTTTCTCTCCTTTATGGTAGCAGCCATCTGGGCTTGATAGGAGGTAGGGCAATGACAAGTCTATTCTGTGAAAAACACTATAATTTTTAAAGCACTTTTACCAAATGAGACTCAATAGGCAGAGTGTGTAAGTGAAAAGTGATTTGCCTTGTGGGAAAAAAAAATACACCCTAGCTGTATGCTATAGGGATCTTATGATGCTAATTGGAAAGCTCAAATTTGTAGACATTTGCAAGTTGAACAGGTGACAATAACTGGTGATAACCAAGGACTAATTATCTCAACTGTGAATTAACCATCAGGTGTTCTGAGCCAAGTAAAAGGACGGGGAAGCTTGGAATAGTAATGTGTCCTATTTATGTTCAAAGAATTAGCAGGATTTTATGTGAGATTAAAAAAAAAGTTAAATGAAACAAATACTCTCTAGGCTAGTGTTGTGTGTGACTGCTGTGGTTCGATTTCTTAAAGAATTTCAGAACTTGGACTGGGGGGAATGGAAAGAAATAATAATACAGACCTGTATGATTTGCTTGCTAAAAAAATCTCTTTATTCTCTTGTGAATTCTGCTAAATTGAAAAAATGAGGTAGGTTAGCAGTTCATAGAATTAAAACTATTTTCTTGAAATTATTATCTATTATGCTAGTTAGAAATGTACACTCTGGCATTGGTCTATGGCTAGGAAAGATCAACCTATTAGAGATTTCTAGAAAAACGAAAGGCAGTGGGATATGAGAACTACGCAATGCAAAATACGCAGCAGCCAGAGTTGTGTGTGTAGGCATACCTACCACAGGTTTCAAAAATTTATAGTTGGATGCAATATATATAAAGTGCACACTGTTAATTCCACCTTGCCTCTAACTTCCTTTACCTTAATGCTCATTGTAAAACTTAAATCCTAATGAGTGGGGCTGAAACAAAATAGGGCCCTGGAGGGTAACAGGAAAATGATAAAACAGTTAAATGAGCTATAGCAAGCTGATTCTGAGTACATCACCTTTCTCCTTTCTTACCATCAACACAGGTTTTTATTCTTACATTTTCTTTTTCTGACACACCATGCAAACAAAAGTGGCAGCACTTTAAAAACAATATCAAATTCTGAAAGCAGTCGGAACCTTAAATTGGAATTTCAGTCTTTGACATTGGAAACAAACATACAAGACAATTGTTAGTATTCTGCGTTGTGCAGATAAAGACTTAGACTAGTAGCAAATCCTTCTGAGAGACATGCCTGATAAGATTATAAATTAGGTTCTACAGAGAAAGTGCACTTAAAGAGAGATTTAATTGTTTGCCAATAAAAATCTCATGTTGCACAGAGATTTCAGAGCTCATTTTAGCAGTTGTTACTATTCAAATGCCTTGTTTTAACAGTTTAGGTTTTTGTTTGTTTGCTTTGGTTTAATGAATTCATTGTTCTAACTCAAAACTTTACTGTTCTTCTGACTTTAGTGTCTGGTTTAAGATTTTACTTCCTTTTGCAAAGTCTGTATTGCTGTACAATAGATGGAAAATGTGGTATGTAAGTAAAAATCTTTTTTACTTGTTAGACTTTAAAAAGTTTAAATATGAAGATCTAAACCTGTGTACCCAAGATTGTCTGCCATGTACTGTTGGGCAGCTTACCTGTGGCATGTTTATGACTTCTTTTTTGTGCATGTAAGCTCTGATGTTAGACTTTTGTACTCATTCAAGCCATTGACAAAGTCCAAATAGAAAGTCAGGAGTACATAAGAACATGCTCATTTTCATTCAGGTGTCTAGATGCCTTGGTAAGATAGTACGTAACCCCAGCTGATTCTAAACTGCAGCCATGAATGTGAATGAAGCCATGACAGAAATTTGGAAAAAGTTCTGAAATATTTTCAAGTTAACATTTGGATAAATTCAGCTAAGCATCTAAGGATTTTAATCTTTAACTATACCATTCAGTTTTAGGAAAATGTTTTTTAATGCTCAGGACAAAATATTTGCTATATCTCCTAGCCTGAAGTAACAGGTGGCAAGGCGTACAACCTACTCTGGAACTGTGAACATGTAAATGTAGGTGCCCCTTTATTGGAGATTAACATCTTAGGGTCTTATCTGAATCCCACTAAAGTAATGAAAAAAACATTGACAGGTCTTTGGATCTGGCCCATTGTGAATACTAGTTCCTTAGGGTTTGTATACCACAAACTGCTAGCAATTTAGCTTGTAAACATGATTTCCATATACATTCACTCATCAGCATTGGTAATCTATTGAAATCTCCATGTCTGTAAATTCACAGGAAGTGGCAAGGTGGATATCTGCTAAGGCATCAGCCAGATTCTCTTCACATCATCACTTCAGCCTTACAGTTTCTACATATTTAACCTTCTGTTTCTAGCAAACATCATCCTTTGCATCAAAGGGCTTTAGGACATCCATTTTTTGCTGACACACTCATGCGGTGCTTTATTTATGCATCATCAAAGTATGGTACTGCCCAAAAGGTGAATGACCTCTCTCCCCTTTAACTCATTTCCTGAGTAGACCAATATCATCTAACTTCAAACACTGACAAATGTAAATTGAGGTCCGTGAAATTAGAAAAGTGCTGAACTAGAGTATACAGAAAAGTGACATTCTCCTGTTGTGAATAACAATCTAATATAATATCTCCCATAATTAGAAACTTGGGTGTTGGATATGCTTTACCTATTTGTGATGTACATAGTAAAACCTTTCTAATGCTCTTCATGCACAGAGAAATTGCACACTCCAAACTCTATTAATGCTACTTTTGTATATTCAACAGTAGGGAGAATAGACTCTTCGCAAGGTTAAACCAGGGGTCAGAACTCTCTTCTGAACTTTCTTGCAGTAGTTGCTCATAATATAGCTGCTTAGGTGGTAGGCGTGTACTTGCTGAGATACTGAATTCCTGACTAGATATTTAGAATTGGAAAACAAAAGCACAAGCTGCTTAAACATCTCTCATAGCCTTCAACATAAATTATTAAAGGAAGAGGCTTCCAGAATCTTAGAATACAGATTTTTTTTTCTGAGTTTGTAGATTCATAAGAAATAATGAGAGGGCAGCTATGTCTTATATCCATTTCAGAGAATACTAATAAATTTTCAAATAGGTTTTCCTGTTGATTGTTTACAGATGTGTCTTGTTCTATGAGAAAGTGGCTTTTTATTTTGGTTTTTGAATATATCATTATATAGCAAAGACAAATGGGTGTTAAAGAAGCCACTCTAATCTGTTTCTAGTCACATTTTTTGTGCTCCACTTTCGACAGAAAGTGGCTTTCACTTGGAATTTCATAGAGATTACTAAGGCATGGGGAAATTTCAGTTTGTTTAGTTTATTGATAGTTTAGGACAGAAAAAGAAAAAAAAGTAAATTATTTTGGTCTTAATTCATATGTCTTTACACACTCTTTGTACTGATGAAGCAGTGTCTTGTTCAGTACGAAACAGGCAATTGACCATAATATGTAAATTAAGTCATTAAACACCCAATATGTGGTCCTGATTCTGGGAATATTTAAGCATATCTATAATTTAACATGCATGAGAGGTCCTACTATGTGTAAAAATACTACTCCTGTAAGTAAAGTTATTCTTTTTGTGAGCAGTCT
Organism: Balearica regulorum gibbericeps; assembly: GCF_011004875.1. Lineage (NCBI taxonomy): Eukaryota > Metazoa > Chordata > Aves > Gruiformes > Gruidae > Balearica > Balearica regulorum. The sequence continues at coordinate 7,707,692 of NC_046196.1, read as the reverse complement.
TGAAGTGCATTCATTTAAAAGATAGATTTGCAAATAAGTTGAATTGCTCATGTGCAGTATGCCTACAGGACCACGGACTGAGTTTGGAACTGTCACTCACTGATCCATCCATGGTTATGCTTTCTTTTTCTTCATACACAGGTGGCTTCCATTTGGCATTTTGTAGCATTCCACCAGAGGTTTATGCTAGCCAGGGTAGCAGGTGACTCAACACAATAGTGTTGTAACGTGTGCTGTATCATCTTTTGATGCCCTGGATTTTGGTGTTCAATGGGAAACAACAATAAATTCATGGAGCTTTACTGCCTCTGCCAAATGTGACATCTTTCAGAGTATAACATGCTGAAAAGCTTGCACAATCTGTGCCAACTGCATGATTTAGCTGCTATAAAATCCCTCTGAATCAAAACCATTTTGAAATAAAGAAGAACCAGCCTGAGAATTTCATTGCACTGTTGGATATCCACTCAAAGATCAATCACCTGTCCTCATTCTGTATTCCTGCTGTATTTTTCAGCTTAATCTTTTCTGCAGCTTACCTGTTTCATTAAGGCTGGAATTCTAAAAGAACAGCAACTGCATGCAGAGGCAGAGTCAAGAGTGAGAAGTGTTGAATCCGGACATCACAGTTCTGTACAAATTGTACTGTGCCATTAGAAAATGCAGTCTCTTTCTTCCTTTTTTGTTTCTGTGAGGCTCTGTAATGCCCAGATATGCTCAGTATAAGCATTCCCGAGTTTGGCATCCGAATGTTATTGAATTCCATCCTACTCTGAGACTAGCTTGGCGCAGGGCTGGCTGTGAGACAACAGGTTAGCCCACATGAATCCCTGCAGCTTTCTCATCCAGGTAAAGTTTTATACAGTACTCCTCACTTTTCAGACTGTGGATGTCCAACCCTGGAATCCCAACCAAAAAGTGATTTGTTCAAAAATTAAACAAAAATAAAATCAGATACTCTTTTTAGAAGATTCTTTTGAAGCTGAATCTGATCTCCTAAATTTTAAGGAAAAAAAAAATTAAATTACAAAGAAAAATATTAAACACTACCTTTGGGGATGGTGCATGAACTAATTGATGGTGTATCAGCAAAGGACATTTGTATGTAGGAAAGATGCTTGTCCATTGTACTGTTGCACTGAAAGGGTGTTTAAACAACACACAGCAATGCATAATATTTGAATCATGCAAAAGGATTATAATTATTATATTAATTATTGGTTCACTCTGTGAAACATTTCTAAAAAATCTACTCTAGAACAGACTATTAAAATGATAAATTATCATTGCAACATCTGATCAAAAATTCAGTAAGTTAATTAATGCTCCTTTGTGCCTAATAGCTTATATAATGAGAGGGAAGTTTGCTAAATTAAGCATAGTAAAAAACTTTTGTCACCAATTTGATGTAGGTTGGGTTCATGTTTTCAAAAGTTGTTAGAAGATTTAATAACATGGAAACGTACTTGTGTGGAGTGTTCATGTGCATGTGCATATGTGTGTGTTAAATTCTCCTGTTGAAATTGTGAGGTCCTATGGCTGTGATTTCGGCTGCTTGCATTAGTTACCCAAATTATTTGCCACCACCTGTTTAGGATATTTGACTACAGATTTGCATAGGAAAGGTAACAACCTAAAATGAGAGTGTAAATCATCTTGGAGTAGTACCTTGACTGGAATGAAAGTGAGTACCCCTTGTATTCAACCTGACGGCATGCTAATAGTGGTGCATATTTATTTCTAGGCTATGTAATTAAAATCAATTTGAATCACTAGTGTTCCAAAAAGTAGAATAATGACTGGAGAGCGAAGTATGGATAAAAAATCATGGAATCATCATAGGATCATGGAATGATTTGGGTTGCAAGGGACCTTAAAGATCATCTAGTTCCAACCCCCCTGCTGTGGCAGGGACACCCTCCACTAGACCACGTTACCCAAAGCCCCATCCAACCTGGTCTTAAACACTTCCAGGGATGGAGCCTCCACAGCCTCTCTGGGCAATCTGCTCCAGTGCCTCACCACCCTCATAGAGAAGAATTTCTTCCCAATATCTAATCTAAATCTTCCCTCCTTCAGCTTAAAGCCATTACCCTTTGTCCTATCACCTTCTTCCTTTTCATGATGAAGTGTTTGATATTGACTTTCCACCTTTTCTGTCATTTATTTTATGATCATCTGGTCTTGAATCTGTCATGAGTACTTCTGAGAAGCTAATCATTGTCCCCTTTATTAAACACATGTTCTGTTGAAAGGACAAGTTATTCTCTTCCCTGTGGCCACAGCAGAGAGAAAACAGGTGAGATCAGTTGATGGCAATAGACGGCAACAGAGAAGTACTTATTAAAAAGGCCATATATCAGGGATCATAGAAGGAATTTAGTGGTTGCAAATGACCCAGAAGGAAGCGTGATTTTTCTATTGATCAGATGCAACAACAAACACTATTAGGAAAACACTGCACTGTGTCAAAGACAGACTGGTTGCTTGATCTCTATGCACCTCCATCAACTTTAGCAGGAATTTGCTTCAGCCTGAAGTGAGGGGAGAAGAAGGTGCCATGAAGCACAGTCTGAGTGTAAGCCTTTGCTCCTGTGACATACAGCTTTGATGAAGAGACTGCAGTCAGTCACTGACTGCAAAATGGTCTGTTTCAGACCTTGATACTGTCATTCATTTGTGGGCTTGCTAAGAGAGAAAGAGAAAAATTAATTACTGACGCATTTCAGTTGCTGTTTCAGAAATTACTTTCAGCTGCTTCCTACAGAATCTACAAAGGCTCATTGCAATGCAACTCATCATGAGATGCAGGCTTCTGTCTTTATTAATTTGACTTGGGTCATCGCTACAGTTCAGCCTTGGGGCTAAAGCAGACCATGTAACTGGTTTAGGTATTAAGCTTCTGTAAATCTAAGTACCAAAGCAGCACTTAATTTCAGAAAGATGAGTAAGTGTGCAGCTATGTCTAAATAATAATTCATTGACTAATTGAAACATATTATGGTCAAAATTTAGGCTGCATGTATAATTTACTCTCATTTGTAATGCCATTCTGCTAGTACTGGTGATGTGTTGATTACAAGAAAACATGTATAGAGAAAATGCTAAAGCTCTTCATTTAATCAAATCTATCAGAAAATTCCATGAAACATTTAACAACATGATTCCTGATGAGGAGTCCTGGCCGGGTCTACCTGTGAGTTTCCTCATGGTGAATGTCCTGAAGCCTCTGAGGCTCAGGTGAGAAGTGAATCCACTCAGTTTCCGTGAAGGCTGGGCTCATATGAACAGTCACATGTGCTGGTTCCCTTCTCCACTGAGGAAGATTGTGAGGAGAAGTGAAGTCCCTCACTGCCTGCCCAAGTGACTCAGTGGCAAGCAGTAACCGAGCCTAGTGTGGTCTCCTCCACTCCCCTAAAAGGGCTGGAAGTCTTATCCAGAAGGCAGGACAGGGGTTCCCCTGGCACAGAGAGGGTGCTGGGGTGGTCTCAGTGTCGGCATACATCCAAGACATAGAGGTGGCAGAGGGTGCAGGGCCTCCTCGCCCAGCTGGAGAGTGGCTCTGGTCAGCCCCACCCTCAAGCTGGTTTGGGCAGCCACTCTGGCCCCAGTGGGCTGAGGGTTAGGGAAGAAGTAATAAGGGATTTTCTTTGAGATGTGGCTTGATGTGTCCAGTATTTGCAGATGGCATGATCATGTGGAATCAGTGCTGCTGGTTTTAGCTTCGTTATCAGTCTGGGCAATTTTGTATGGCTGGTTTTGTTATTGCAACTAATTTTTCCTATTAGATTTTGAACAGGGCTTAGTCCAGATGCAGTAGTGCTGTTTGTTTCTAGTATGGCTCAAGATTTCATCTGAGGCAGTCAATTTCTATTTCTTGATTGTTTTTTTTAATATTTTCTTGTGTAGCACTTCCTTATTATATGATTTTAAATCTCCCTTTAGAGATTTTTTCCTCCCTCATTTTCCCCCTCTAATCAAAAGAAATAGGTACATTTTGTTCTGTCTCTAATGGCTGTTTTTAGTCTAAGTATTTATGGCCTTTACAGGGGCAGAGTTAATACTATATGATGTCAATATTCTTCCAACATAGTTATGCAGCCGTCTTACATTTATGACCTTTTCCCCCTATAATTAGTTCCATCTGAAATTAGATTCAGTGAGAGCCTCACTCCAATTACAGCCAAATCTGAATAAAACTGATTCCACTGCGGTTGTCTGTAGGAGAAGGAAAAAAAAAAAAAAAAAAAAAGAAGAAAAAAACCCTTTCCAGTTTCACTGTAGATAACTAAGTCTCGCCTCTCTGCAGTACGTCTGCACTTAATAAAAGTGAAAAGGGTTTAAGGGCCAGCCCTGTAGAGAGCGGAAAATTCTGAGCTCTGCCAACAACTTTGAGCAAAATTCCCTTCAGTTTTTCATGCCACCTCTTGCCTGTTATTTGCTATGTCATCCCTGAGGCAGGAACGGCCTCAGTATATATTACTCTCAATGTCTGCCGATGCTGAGGTGGGCAGCAGCAGGTGCTGCGCAGTCCCTGTGTGTTTGCAAGAGATCTTTGCTCTAATAGGCAAGGTAACTTTGGACTGGATTCAGTCACTGTGTCTGCACCGTGCACAGGTGTGTGTTGCAGTGCATACCTAGATGTCCCTGTTCCTGCTGAAGATGGGCTTGGATGCACATGGCAAGCAAGCTGGAGACATGTCAGCTACCTCTGCTCCCTCCCTTTTTTGGGAAGAAACTGGATGCATGGCGATGAGGACAAAAACAAAAGCCACAGCACCCCACAATGTAGGCATAATAAAAGGGATTTTGACTCCTAACAGCCTGGGTGAGTCTGGATATTAGACCTTTAATGCAGATTTACCAGTGTGTCCAGCACATCTATACTACAAATGGTAGTGATAAGTCTTGAGATCCCCACATAAGCTTCCCAGGTACTGACTGCCAGAAAGAATTATGTGAGAAATGCAAGGAGTTGCTTTGAATTCAAAGCTGTGTCTTGTGTTAGCCAAATGCATCAAAAATAACACGAAGCGTTTTTGCCATTATCTGAGATATTTAGCTGGGATTAAATGTTTGTTTACCTCAGATGGGTTTGCAGCCGGGTTTATACTTTTATCACCTCCAGATTGGATTACTATAATCCTTTATTTGCATGCTATCCTCAGCTCTTTTTTTTTTCTTTTTTCCCCTTCTTTTTTTTGGCAGCTGGGTCAGTACAGAAAACCAAAAATTGATTTCTGGCACCCAGAGGACTAAATTACCTTTTATCTGCTCTGAAATCATTGTCATATTGGGTTCTGATTCCAATCCAAATTGATCTTCAAATTAGATTCTGGATCGATAATAGCCTCATAATGGAATGACACTGTTAAGGCTCCTACCAGCTCCTATGACCTGTAGAAGCTGATGAAAGAGTCTCATCACAGTGTATAATCTCAGAAAAATTAATGCACATCCAGTTCCATTAACTCGCTGCTACCTTTTCCATCAGGGCAATAATGTGCATAGGGTCAGTACTGCCTTTAAGCCATGTTCGCACAGTCAGTTCTCCAGTTCAGCTGTGGCCCTACCCAGAAAGCTTTGTAGGTTTTGGCAAGGGATAAATGTTGTGTTTCTAACCCTGAGCCTTCAATTCCAATAAAATGCCTTCTGAGACATAGTGAAATGGCCCTGAAACATTAAACAAAATGAATGCAGAGATTAATTAAACTTTTGTATTAAAAATTGACAATCTAAGGAATAGGAATAAACATTTAGTGAAGGGAAAGAAGATACAGTATTCTCCAAAGCCCCTCCAAGAAGCAGGAATTGCAGCTAAGGTGCAATTTCCCTCCAAGCTTTTCCAGGCACTTAGTATTTCAGAAGTGATTTATCTGGAAATATGTGTGAGTTATTTTGAGGCTGTTATGATTATATCATTTGATGAGATTTTTTTCTTCTCTTTTCTGCACTGAGGACTTTAAAGTGAGAGAGACAGTCTGGATATAGCTTGTGATTTGTTTAATTAACTGGCTTTCTTTTTATGGATGGTTGCTTGCAAGGCTGCTCTTTCATTTGGTGATTGTTTTTGTTATTAATGGTTTCAGACAGAGCTCTTCACGTATCAAGTGCAAGTTTTTGCAAAGCCAATGAAGGAATCACAAAAGAGGGTTTTTTTTCTTTCTCTTCTTTCCTGCCACTAATGTTTATTTTCTGTGGTGCTACTCTCCATGGTCTGCTGTGGTTGTTAGCACTTTGCATTAAAAAAAAAAATGTTTAGGAGTTCAAAGCTTTTTATCTCAAATTTGCAAAGGGATATTTGTTTTGCAAAGGCATCAAGAAATCTTTTAAGTTTTTAAAATTCATGCTAACATAATATGTTAATAAAAATTAATGACATTCTCAGTCCTAAATAAGAGGGAGGGGCAGCTCTGGAGAATAAATTTTATTATCTTCTGTGTCCATGTAACTTAGGAGGTATTAACTCTGAGGCTCTCCCTGTTATATCACTGTGGTAGGAAGGTCTCTGTGTTGTCTGTAGGAGGGGAGAGTAGAAAGAGGTAAGAAGGAGGAAGGAAGGGAGTATTTTATTTATATGTGACTTGGGGAGGTCAAAATGGCCTAGGGATTTCAATAATGTAGGTGCTGATTAGGGATGTGTGTGAAATAAATGTTATGTGCCTCCCCTCAGATATTACATTATTTTCTTTTACTGAAGGGAGCTGAAAGCAGTTACTCAGGTGAGCCCCTCTTATTACTGCCATCCTGTGAAAGTCCAAGTGATTCCCCAAGGAGCCACCCATTCTAATGGCTTATTGTCACCCACTGTATAAGTCCATATAAGTACAGACACACACTTCGGTCTGACTGAAATCCATGCCACTACTGAAGGAGGCAGTCCCACCATCTCTCCTTTCTCTGCCTGCTCATTCCCAGGGTTTTTCTTCTGCTGGAAGTAATATTAGATTCAAATCAAAGATATCTTTATTTTCAGAAATATCAGCTCCTTAATCTGGCCCAGTCCAGGTCTGCACATGGCAGGATTGAGAAGAAGGAACAGGAAGGTGAATGAGGCACAACTGTATTTTTGGTGGTAAGTAAACTTCTGTAAAAACAGAGATAAGATAGCTAGAGTTTCAGGTGATTCCTACCCTACCAAGACAAAGATAAAGGGAGTAATGTTTACCACAGTGTGTGTGAGGACAGAAAGCATCAATGGCAGCAGTAGCTAGTGTAAGAGGAAAGGGTGATTTAGGACCGGTACAGTTTGTTACAATCACAGCAGGAATGTTTTGCATGTGTCTTTCTTTGGAAGTAAAGTACTATCCTCTTAAGTATCTACTTCCCACTTGGCTCAATAGGAGTTTGTTTCAGTAAGGTTTAGGATCTTTGCGTGCAATGCATGCTGAGTCATATTTTCTTCTAGCATTGTGCCTTTGAGTATTTTACCCATTGCATTTATCTCTTCTGCTGCTAAAAATCTTTCCCTTTATCTTGTTAGCTTGGTATGTATGTGTTGCAGTTTTCAGGCTGAGGGAGGAAAAGTAAATATAAAAATGAGAGCATAGGGACCATTTCAGGAGAATAGGTATGGTCAGCTATTTTTGTCTTCCCTTTCTGAAGGGAATGAGGTGAACATTTTCTGACAATAAACTCTTTAATAGTTAAAGTTTGTTTTAAAACCATGTCAAATCATGTGGTTCTCCTGAGAAGTGAAATCTCTCATTTCTTCTCATGTGGCTGAATCATTCTATTGTGTGTTCAGATTCTAGCCTTAAACATTTCTTTATTGCGTGAGCGCAAAAGAGCTGAATCTGCTTGTGGTTTCTCAATGGAATGCATGATAAAATCTTTTGTAAATGTGTCAATGTTCCTTGCAGTTGCAGGGATCCAGGGTCCCATTAAAATAAACAGAATACCCCAATAACTATTGTTCAGACACTCAAAACATCTGTTCCTTGATGCATTGTAGAGCTTGCACTGGGGAGTTACTTAATAAAGGTGACTTGGATATAGACAAGCACAGAGGATGAAAGTAGTATAATTTTAGAGGCATATAGAAGCCTTACATTCATTGCTGCTGTTGGTAAGAAAGATTAAATTGCTGAAATAATAATAAAGAGAACAAGTATAAACTGTGACTAGAAAAAGCAGAAGCTGAGGATTTCTGCTCTGGCAGTAATTTGAAGCAAAACTTTTGGGATACAGAATTTCACAGGAATACAATGATTTGGAAAAGAGTAAAGAAACTTTTTTTTTCTTCATACATATAAGATGTATTTTAGTGTGACAAATGGCCATGGCAAAGTACGGCTCCTTTGACTGTAACTGTAATATTTCATAACCCAGAAGAACTTCCTTTCTCTGACTATAGAGAAACCACTAAGCTATTATTTGTTATTCTCATATTTCAGCAACAGTATGTGTGCAAGTAGTAAATTTTCACCAGCTGTAGTGAAATAAAATACCTCTTAGGAAAGACTACTACTTTGCTAACTCATGGTGGGAAAGCATCAGTGTGAAAGTCTGCATTATTTCCTGAATATAAAACATTTTAATAGTATTCTATAGTAGCGAATAAATAAAAATGTAAATTTTATAGGTGATTTCTTGATGTAATTCCCTCATTTACAAAGGAGACAGCTGCCATAAGCTGTTCTATCAGTAGCTAAAGTATGGCATACAGTACTAATGAAATACTGAGAAAACCAAGTTTGAGTTTTGTTTTGTTTATTTTTTAAAATTATTATTATCTTTTAAATTAGGAAGAAATAGAAGTTGTACACTGGAATATGCTGCCCAGTTCAGGTGGGCTGACTCATTTTTAAAGTAGGTCATGAACTCACTGTATTACACAACTTTATTCCAGCCATCTTAGTTCCTTTCTCATTTCTTTTTCGCCAGTGGCACTGTGTATAGGTATGCTTAGGCACCGTGTGAGCTAGCCTTAACGCTGTAGAACAGTGTCTTGTTTGGTTCTGGTCCAGCATTTACATAATCTCTTTCTAAGAATGTGTAAAGAAAACAATAAATGTGAGCCTCTTCTTTTGCTGGCACGGTCAAATATACTTTTTCTTTACCTCCATATTTCTTAATCTGAATTTTTTTTTCTCAATTATAGCATATTATTATTACATATAATGGGGAGAAACAAAATATACATGTATGGCCTTGGGCTTTCAAAACAAATTCAAGGTAAGCTCAAGAACATCTGGATATCTGTAGACAATCTGCGGCAATATACTTTAGTAATGAGACTGAGCCTTTAACATGTCCACTATATTTTTAACACCACTTGATTCCAAATGTATTACCTAAATATCATTTTGAACACTATAATAAGAAAACTTGAACTGATGCCAAAAGTACATGAAGTTCTTTCATTTGTAATTTTCCTCACACAACATATTAACTGTCTTTGTTTTCATAAAAGTAATACTGAAAGATTACATACAGTACTGAGTTCCTGAGAGTTAGAATGGATACAAAAAAGTCTAATCATTGTAATTGTATGACTGAAAAAGAGATTCTTGGCATATTAAGACATTTAAAAGAAAGGAAGAAAATACCGTATAGAGAAGGAATTTGTTCATCAGATTCAGAAGTATGTTTAAAAGGAGGCTGCAGTAAAAATGGAGGGTAATCAGAAAGTTACTTAGTGGTTTATAATAACCCAATTGCTTGCTGATCAACTTCATATTTCTTTTGTGATTCAGTGAATCATGCAATGAAAAGAAAATGTGTGGATGGAATAAATAGCCTCCATTACACAAATTAAGGACAGGGATAAGCAAAAACTTCATGCTAAGGCATGAAGGCATTATAAAACTTATGTGGAATTATTAGCACTGCCTCACCACTAAATTGATTACTCTCTTGGTGGATGTTAGTAAATTAAAGCTTTAAAATCAAGATGCTAGGCCATAAATTACCTTTTTGAACTACCCATTTGAATCAATTATTCTCATATCAAAAAAGGCCATAAATAACATAAAGGATTAACACCTGTGTTTGATACAAACATACTTGAATTTTGATGTGTTTAGTGCATTAAAGAACTGTAGGTTAATTGTTGTTTTGGATGGATCTATGGTTAATTCTGGGAAAAAAAAAAATCATTTCCAGGATTGATAACTGTGATGACTTTGCCACAAGGAGAATTGAAGGGCAAGGTCAGCAGAGAAACTAGCCAGAAACTGGCTGTTAACAGTGGAGCACCTTTTCCTTCAACAGAAGCTTAAATCTGATTTATTTTTTTTTTTTAATTAGTTCTGTGACAGAGTTTGACCATAGATGCTTTTGAACATACAGTTTGGAATTATACAAATTTGTGTTTAAATAGGATGGATGAAAGAAATATCAGAACTGTAAACCACATTTTATATTATCCAGATATTTCATTTGTATGAATCTGTAGGTACTATATGTGCTTCTGTGTGCTGACAGATGAATCTTCAGTCTTCCCTAACTAGATTTTACTGTATGAAGTTCTTTTTTTTTCCCCCCCCCCCCCACAGAACAGGAATGATGTTGGTAGTATTACATAGCTAACTTGTGTCTGAATGCTGGGCAAGATAAATCATAACTGAAGTGCCAGTGAAAGCAGAGGGTACTTCTTGAAGCACTCTGTCTTTATATGTAACCATTTCTATCAACTTTCTGAGAATGATCCTGCTAACAAATTTCTGCTTGCAATAATAATAGCAGGAAATGGGGGAGAACAAATGTTTATTCATACAAACATTTAAGATTAATTGATTTTGATGACCCTGGATTTTCTTTACACAGACCTTGAGAAGTTCATCTAGTGTGGGACAGAACCCCATTTGACAATGCCAGAGCAGGGATTTACTACTTGAACCCAGAGCCAAATTGCTTAAAAAAGGAAGTGAACGCAAGTCTATCCTGTGTCAGCAGAAATACATTTTCTTCTGGATTGCTATCCAAAAACTAGCAAATCAGAATTGGAAACTACTTTTTTTTTAAATATTGCCAGTTTCAGTCACACCATGGAGTGAATAATAAAAGGCTGATCACTTTAAAATAGTCCTAGGTACTCATTCATGAACAAGCTGTAGGCAGACATACATTGTAATAAACCTTTCACTAAAGGGTTTTGAATAATGAACATGTCTGTAAAAATTGAAACTTGTCTACTTCTCATTCACTAACAAAAAGAGATGAGTTTGTCAAACACTCTTTAATAAGGTAGCTCAGTCTACCTGGAGTAAAGGGTGTTTGGCTTCTTTAGGTTTTGGGGTGGGGGTTGGTCCTATTTTCACACTAAACAGAATTTAAAAAAAAAAAAATCTTAAATGAAGCCTCAAGCTTTAAGTAGAAAAGTTCAGATTTTGAAGGTTTTTTTCACAGAGCTAGAAGTAATATTCTAATTGTTTTCAGTAAAGATGGCCTTCAGACCTACATTTAGTGTACATACTTGCCAAAACTTACAACTACTTCCGCAGTAACATCAGTACAGTAAAGTGCAAAATCGTATTATCTAAGGAAATTTTACACAGCATTTCAACACTTAAACATAATGATAAGCTACATCCATAAGCGTGACTGGAAGTGTGTATGCATGAGTGTATGAATATAAGACTTTATCAAATAGTAATTCTTTATTTTATTATACATTTTACTGCTATTGGTGTCGTTAGTCTTCCTTGTTAGTCAGTCATTTTCTACCTGACTTCCTGCAGCTTTCTTACAAATGCATACCATTAAGACTTATATTTGCTTTTAACTAGAATCAAGGAAAAAGAAAAATACCATACAAATACATTTAGTTAAACTGATTTTAGTGTTTTTTCTTAATGAGTTGGATTATGCATGTAGGAAAGTTAAAAGGTAATTCAGTAGGCTCTGTTAAATTATTGCTAGTGGTGCCAGCTTGACTAACTTGATACCAAATCATGTTGATGGCAAGACCACACTAGTTGTCAAAACAGAACAAGATCTTTAGTATCCATACTAGTATTGTCAATACTGCTATTCTTTCTGTAAAGATCTATGAAAGTTTGGGGTTTTTCACTGAAGTAAGGAGTGTCATGTTCTGTCAGTGACCCCCTTGTTTGACACACACAACACATCCCAGCCTTGTTATTTGCACTTTCAAGCCCTTCCATGTTTGCTTTCAGACAAGTTGTTTTCTTCACATCCCACTGGCAGGATGACAAAAACAGCTTTACAGTTTTGAGACATTCGAGACATTCCATCTAGCAAATTCCAAAATTAAAATACTTACCATACTGTTTGTGCCATCGAAGCCCAAGCCAGAAGACAAGCTTTAGAGTAAGTGCTCTTTAGTTTCATAACAAAAGTGGTTTGTCTTAATTTGGCCAAATAGAATTTGTACATTTGGAAAGAAATCTACTTTTGGAGTCATGACTTCAGCCCAGGCAAAAGGAAATTGATGAGTGAATAGCTTTTAGTACATCAATATACATTTGACAAAGTGAGTAACATTGATAAATAGTTGAGCTAAAGTCTTGCACAAGAGATCTATAAAGGGTTAACTTCATGAAGTTTGGCAGCTGTCCTTCTACCCAGGACATTTTATATGGAAGTCAAATTGCAAACAGTGGGGAAGAAGCCATTGCTTTGACCCCTGTGCTTGTATGCCAAGACTGCATTCAGCAGTTGGAGTTGCTGGGGGACTGGTTGGGCAATTTTTACATATGGCTCCACAGTGACTGTACATACAAATTAGAGGAAGGATTCTACATCTTTTTGAGCATTAGATATCTCTCACAAGAGTAATTTTTGTGCTTTGGACTGGAAGCCAGGTCTCCTGAAACCCTAATTCTGGCACTGACAATGACATCGGTCACACCTGTTGGCAAATCATTCTGAGCCAGATCTCCAGAGGGACTTTGGTGTTTGTTGGCTCCTGGAATACAATGCACAGCCCTGACAAATCTACAGAGTGAGGCAGCCCAGAATCAGTTTTGGCAGAGGCAGTGCACTGAATGTGTATGTTGCTTAAGTAGAAAAAAAGGCTAGAACAAGAGAAGTGAAAACCATCAGATGTGTGTTATGCTTAGACATGTCCTAATATTGTTCTCTGTGAAGTAAATCTACATCTCAGGGTGTTTACTTTAGACACATACTTTTTAGAAAGCTGAAGGTGGCAACATGACTCCCACCATTAGATATCTAAGCCTGATTTAGATTCACTTCCAGAGGTGAATCTTGACTTTATACCTCATTTTATCTGTCAGAAAATAGAAGTACAACTTTCTTGCAGTTCTAGGAAAAATATTTGCATATATTTCTAAATCTGTCTGACTCTTAGGATGTGAAGAGAAGTATGGGTATGAGATAATAGCAAGACTTTTCAACTCAACTTCAAAATTTATTTACAATTTAAGTCAAAAATCATAGAACATGTTCATCAGCCAAGGTTCACATACTAATATTAAATTGCGCTTTTTAATGTTGTCACTGAGACTAAAACCAGTGCTCCCTCTTTTCTCCTACCCAACTTTGCCCTTTGAAGTGTGAAGGATGAGTATTAGTCTCAGTGGAGTCCAAACTAGAGACATTTTTCTAGTTTTGTTGGGCACTTTGCTCACATTAATTAGGAAAAATGTTTGAACCATTTCTAATAAATCAGGTCTCTCACTTTAGAAGAAGCATTCCCATTATTTTGAGCACTGCTTCATTTCAGTGCTTTTTCGAGCCCACATGCTCCGTGCTTAGCATACACCTGCAGAATGAGTGGATAGAGTATGAAGTGGATAGTTCTAAATCAAAAGGAGATTAATACTTTAAAAATGTAATATATCAGTGATGCAGTGCTTATTCTTTTCACTTGGGCTAGCTGAAATCCTCCAGTAGGTATTAGAAGATAATGCTCATTTTTGGTGTTCCACATGAAAGGTCTCTTATGGACACAAGAAGTGATGGTATTTTATTGCCTTAATGTTTGCTTTTTGTACTGGAGTCTTGCTTGTCTCCAATGAATCCAAATACTATTTGAGAAAGTAAAAAATTGTCATTGAAAAACAGCAGCTATGTACTTGAAGATAATCTTTTTTTCACTGAAGCATTTGAAAAAATGTGTGTTTCACCCTAAAGATGCATATTGGAAAGATTTGAAATTTATATGCCAGCATCATGTGCAGTTATCTCCTCTATGATGGCTACAGTGTAAGGAAAAGAAAATTACATACTTGAAGGATCTGATTCCAGGTTCTGCAAGACATTTGGCATCTGTATACTGCTAATTGATCATTTATACAAATTCTAATCACCGTTAGCAACTAATTCCCTATGTACTAACGCAACCAAGCATTCTTGTGTCTCTAAACTGGTGTTTGCTCTGGTAGACAACATTGTGGGAGAAATGCTCTTGATGGATATCCTGCAGATGGAATAACTTAGCAAAACAGGAAAGGTCGAATGTAGCCTCATTTCTATTTTATGCAAAGTGCACATAAACATGTTTTCCTGCTATCTTCTCACCTCCACTGATTGACACTGTAATTTCCCAATTATGCTTGATGGAGAAGAAGTCTTGTATCTCAAGCTTCTCTCTTTGACTTTCCTGATGATTCAATACCTTTTCGTGTTATGTGGAAATTTTGAAATGGCAGCCAAAACAAGGCATCATGTTGCAAAGTGACTTCCAGTCACTTTACTGCAGAGCCATATATTTCTTTACTATATTACACAAAGACATAGATTTGTGAAGAGAAGGCTACGAACAGCATACACCCTCTCAGAATGAGATCACCTCATCTGCTGGTAACAGCTTTGTTTTCAAAGTAAAATGCCTTCTCTTTCATAGCAAAATACATAATTTCTCTAGGACTATATGTGGGTTTGGTGGGGTTTTTTTGTGTTACATATTAGGATGTCTGTGTCTGAAATGAGAATGTAAGGTCCAGCTGATGGTTAAAAACATTGCAAGTCTAACCATGCTTGTCAGCTTATTTATCAAAATCAAGAATTTCTTTGAATCTTGCTGGAATCTTTCAGAGAAGGGTTGATAAAGGATGTTGTGAAATACTATACACAAGAGCAAATCTACTAATCAATAAGAGATGCTTCATCATGCACTCTTGTTCCAGCCAGTATTTATATGGATCAGTCATTCTGTCCCACTGAATTTGATGATGTTTTCTATACTAATGGAAATGTTTCATTTCCAAAATATTACTTGCAATGTCTGAAAGCACATGTAGATTTTGCACAGCACAGGCATTAAGGATTGATATTAGTCAAAATAAGCTACTTGTATAAGAAAAATTCTAAAATCAAAGAATAGTGAGACTCAAAAGCACCATGAGTATTTTATCTTTTTGCTCTTTCTGGCTGAGTATTTGTTGTTATTTTAGTATTAAAAGGGTACCATAAACAATTACATGCTCTCAGTGAAAATGCAAGGGCCATGACTGAAAGTCAGTGTTTACACTTTCAGCTATCAGAGTCATTAGAGAGCTGAGACATTCCTGTAAGGCTTTAAGCACTAAAGTAAATGAGCTGAAGTTTGGGCAGTGGACCTTGTAGTGAAAGCATATTTGAGCATATTATTTGGGGTTGCCTACTGTATTGTGTTGTACTATTGATTCTAGAGTTACATATCTGCAGCATGATTTGCAACCTATGGTCTGGCAGCATGCTGGGGGTCAGCAGACTGATTTGGAGGAATCCATGAAAGGTAACTAGGAAAAGTGATCCTGATGTCAATAATCTTAAATTTACTTTACTGCACTGAAAATGTCTTGGGGCTCTGCCAATCAACAAAGATTAGGCACCACTTAAAGCAGTTTCCTTAGGTCACTTGTGCCTGTGGCAGGGTTTCTTTATGGTTGTGAGTTTTATACCTCAATAAATGCTTCCCCAAATGGGGATATCTGTTCAAACAACTTTTGAGATCTCCTGGGACCTGGAAAAATTATGGTCTCATTTGCTGTTCTCAGTGAAGGGAGCAGAAACCAGTCTGAAGTAACTGAGGCTGTTTCAGTGTTTCCCAGAATGTAACCACTGGTGATCTGTGTGAGTATAAGTAGTAAGTTGAACCAGGTCATGCTGTTAGTATTTTCAGTTTTAGATTTGGTGAGAGGACAGGGTAGTTCAGTGGAAAATTTTAGAGGTTGACAGTGACCCAGAATGTGTGGGAATTACTCATTCACTTAGTGGAAACGAGCATTGATTGACTAATGATATTCTATTTAGTGTGCCCTGCTAATTAGCTCATTCACTTTTTTGCAAGTTAATTAGTAAGCTGTAGCCAATATTGACAGTGTTGGTGGATTGGATCCTACATACTTTTTCTCATGCAGGACATCTGTATTTGTCACGTATCCCAAAAGATGGATAAAATGTGAGGTAGCTGCATAGGCAAATTGAACCAGATCTTTAGCTGGTATAAGCAGGCTTAGCGCCATGAAATAACACTGACATATTTAATTATACTGATGGAAGATCTAGAGAAGCAGATGATGGAGAAGTCAGAGGCTGAGGCTAAGGAGTGTCTCGTGCATATTTCTTTTATTAACCCATACACATATATATCACAGTCCTGTCGAGCTACAGTGTTTCTGGAAGTATAAGCCAGAGGTCATACATGTCAAAATGCAGTGCTTTTTAGAATTCACCTGCCTTTACGATAGATATGATTTAAATGCCAAAGATAATTAGATAGGTAAATTTTTATGTGCCAGTTTATTGATGGAGAGTTGAGGCTGCAGACAGGTGTCAAGAGAAGGTAAGGATTGTCTTCCTTTATCTGAGAGCTCACTTTTTGTTTACTGGTTTTGTTGGAATCACTTTACAGTAGATACATATGAAATAAGATACTTTTCAGCATATGATCTGAATAAACAGATTACACAGTTTAATAATTTTCATTCCTGACAATGTGTATTTCAGAACTCTAAGTCAAGAGATATCAGGAAATTGGCAAAATAGAGCAACAAACTAGCATAGTCATAATAATAAAGTTTTATTTGTTAACAAGTAGTTACTCCCAAAAATGAGGGTAACTCAATCTGAGTAACTTCCAGAGGGGCTTATTTGCCCTTCTTGCAAGCTTTTTGAGGCAGTCATAGCATTTTTTATTACTATTTCCCCTTCATGATTTCGATGAATGTAACAACTTCCCATAAATTCAGGCCTCATAACACAAATACACCAGACATCCTCATTACTGCAGCATCCTTATCCACGGATGCGCAGTGCCTTCTCTATTGGTCTGTGTGGTTTCATTGAAACCCTATAGTAGAACTCCCAAAGAGCAGAAAACGGCTATAATACACAAATGGGATCTCTTTTGGTCGTTACCCCACTCTTCTATCCCTCTTTACTTAATCTGGCCTGTTGTTTTACCTGTTGCCTTTTCTCATACTGAAGATCATACCTCACCTGTGTCATTTTTGCTTTAGAACTGTTTCTTAAGCTGTAGCATCTTTTTCTTTTTTTTTTTTTTTTTAACTAATTCCACAGTGTATTTATGAAATGTAAATATTTCAGGGTTTTTTGTACCTCCTCTCTGCACTACCTAAAGATGTAAGAAATTGTGTCTAATAAGGAGGCTTCTTATGGCAGTGAGATCATGTAAGCTTGCAATACGCCAGGTATCCCATTTCTCTAACAAATCTTTTTAGCTGTAGTAGCTGAGGTGGATTCAACAGCTGGGAATTCTCTACCATAGTGGAACTTCCTTTGAGATTTGTTTTGGCTGTAGCGGCTGAGAGGACAGCTCAGTAGGATTTACTCTCAAAATGGCATCTTGATGTGGCTAACTTGAGGACCTAGCAATCTGAACAACCCAGTTGCTCAGGACTGTCAGCCTCCCAGATAATGTCTTGTCTCCATTTTCCAGTAGAATTCTCAGTATTTCTGAGACTGATGCAATATTTAATCAGTCGTATATCAGAAGAAATATTTCCTGTACATATATTTTAGAAGACAAATAATTTTCAGTTTGCCTTCATCTTTTGATGGAATCCACAGGTGACACAACAAAGACAATGAACATGTCAGTATATTTTTGAACATCATCTCTCTTCTCATGTTTTCTTTAGTTTTAGAGCTTTATACAAGCTGCGGATCCTTGATTGTTGTTCCTACAAATTACTGCAGTATAAATAAAACTATATTAAGACCAAAATACTAGCTTTCATAACTCCTCCATTGCCTATGTATGATTATGAGCACATTGTCTTTTCAGAAAATCCTAATAAAGAATGATAAATATATAATCTGTTCCTACAACTGGGATAAGTTTCTCTACTATTTTGTTTTCAATTTTCCACTGAAAGAACGTAGAATATCACTAAATGTGATGATTTTCAATACTTCACATGGGTTTATAGTTAATATTTCTGGAACACTAATGTTCAAAAAACTTTTTACTCTACACTTTAATCCATAATGCATGGCTCTCACTATCTTTTAATTGTCTGTCTTGTTTAAATGTTGCCATATGCCTGGATATGATATAATACACAAATGTTTCAGAGCAGCTGATGCCAGGCTGCCCTCTAGACACAGAAACTTGCTCAGTGAATGTATATGAAGTGAGTGCTAGGATAGAAACAGCTGCAAGAGGAGTAGGTGGTGTTCTGTTCACCTCATCACTTCTTGCCAGGGAATGAACCTGGCTGGAAATGAATCTGAGACTTTGAAATCACTGCTCTATGAGCTTTTAAACCTGGCTATCCATGCTGTAACACCAACGTCAAATGTTTCCATCATGATGCTACCTGATGCTTTTCAGTTTACAGAGGATTGAACAGCAATTTGTTCACTTCCAAGGAACCCATAAAAATATGAATTCATATGTAAGTCAGAAGAGAGCTAAGCAATCAAATCAGGCCTGCTCTTCTTATAAGATTCTTTAAGGTTTGAAAGAAATGGCTAACTTTTCGGAATCATCTTACAGAATGTAACAGTAAATTATGAATTTGCTTTAATATTGTATAGAATGATGTAAAATATAATATTTAGGAAATACATGATCCTTCATTAAAATTGTGAAAGGCTTTTATGAGGAGATTCTATGCAACTATAATTTTAACTTAGTTTCAATGGTTTCATTCCTGATGGTTGCTGTATGGCAAACCTATTGCTATACATAGAAATGATCTATCCTTTGTAGGGAAGAAGGGATGATGTATTAAGTACCATGCCAGGCTTGTTTCTGGGGAGACGTACTTGAATCCTTACTCTCACAGACACCTTCTGTGACCTTTCCTGAGCCATCTAATCTTTGGTACCTTAGTTGTCTTCAAAATAATGAAAATACTACTTCTTTATGTCACAGGAGCTTTTCTGAGTCCTGAGATACTTTATCAGGAGGACAAAGGATCTTTTATGATAAATTTATTTTTCATTTTGCGTTTCCCCCCTGCAAATGACTACATCAGCATTTTCGCAGAAATGTCATTTCCCATAGCACCCACTATCTCCAAAGGGATTTTACTGATGTTAGATGTTATAAGAAGGAGCAGCTACCATCCTATGATGTCCTGTGACTCTTTCTGTTGCTTTTGAATGGCAAGCACAAGACCTGGATGCCAAGTCACAAAGAAGATTGTCTAGCAGGAGCAGCTGGCTGCTTGGCAGATGCATCATCGTAGCAGCTTTGAAGCTGCCCATGGGTCTGTCACATGTTTTAGCTACCGAGAGACTGCCTTGGCTTCTTTGTCCTTTATAGATGCCATTTTCTATTAAAAATTCTTTGGTTCTGTGGAAATTTTTGTGTTGTGCGTAAGATCTTAGTTTGTCAATAGGGATTCAAAAGTTTCATTTTCATGTGGAAAGAAGGACTTCAATTTAAAAAGAAATGCCACTAGTGGCAGAAATGTTGATGCCAGATTATATGCATAAAGCAAAACATTCAGAGAATAGAAAATTTGAAAATAATTGCTAAACTATCATATGAAGTTATCTTTTAAGAGTACGAAACAAAAAATCTTAATCATGTCTAGTACTCAGCATTTGTTGAAAAGCAGGCCCTTGCACACATCTCAAACTGGTTTCTAGAAAATTTAAGAGCATGCTTTAAAAATGATGCTACTTTGATTTTACAGAGTACGTTTTTACAGCTGGTTTTATTGATTATAAATAATTAAATAAATATATATGTTATTCAACTTTGCTTTCAAACAAAAAGAAAGCAAAAAAGCAATGTCAGTATGTTTAAGCCCAACTAAGGCTTTCTACTTCAATACACTCGCTATTATTTCAAAGTAGTTCAATAGCTTCTCTCCGATTTGTCAAAAATTACTTAGAAATGTGTCCTACACTTTTTACTCTATAGATTTCATCCTTCAAATAGCTTTGGCCAAAAATATACAAAATGTTTCTTTTCTGTGTAAAAGTCTTTTATCAAATACATTGTCCTGTAAATGTTTCAGGAATAAATTTATTTTCCTAATGGACATGAATGCTTTGTTTATGCACTTTAATTTCCATTTCAGATTTTTTCTGTCAGTTCTTAGTTCTAAATACAAAATCAGTGTAAAAAATATCAAATGTTTCTTTTTTATATTCCCAAAGTGAAGAGAAATAGAAGTTGTTTACATGAGCTCAGAAATTTAGTAGCTATGAAACAGCACAGGTTGAGAACATAGATAATTTCATCAGGTGCCTTTTACTTTGTCTAAAGAGTTAATACCAAGTTTTCCATGTAGGTTCCATTGGCTTAATTTCAAGGTATATACTCATCAAATAGTGGGCATTGTTGATGAAACAAAGAAAGATTGCTTCATCAGAGTTTGACCCCTACAGTGTAACTGTGATTAATCCCACCTGTCCATATATTAGACCAAGAGCCCATTGTGAAACTGATTTGGCCCTCTTCAGTAGATTCCCAGCATTGCCATCTGAAATTTCCGGGAACTTGGTTAAGGTCTGTAGAATAGGGTTAAACTGCAAAAATGGGGAAAAGTTTCAAGGTGGGGGTTTGCTGAATGTTGTTTCTGGAGCTGAGGCAGGAACTGGGAAATCATGGTAAAATGGCATTTCTTTGAAAGGAACAGCACTACTAACAGTAAGAGAACAGAAGGGTTCTTGACCAGTGATATTACTGTGAGCAAAGGCATTATATATTGCTTCTGGATGAGGCCAAAGTGGAATTCACCTAACTTTGTGTGGTGGGTTGACCCTGGCTGGCGGCCAGGTGCCCACCAGAGCTGCTCTATCACTCCCCTCATTCACTAGACAGGGGAGAAAAGGTATAACAAACAGCTTATGGGTCGAGATAAGGACAGGGAGAGATCACTCTCTAATTATTGTCATGAGCAAAACAGACTGAACTTAGAGAGGAAATTCATCTAATTTATTACCAAGCAACACAGAGTAGAGGAATGAGAAATAAAATCAAATCTTAAAACACCTCCCCCCACCCCTCTCATCTTCCCGGGCTCAACTTCACTCCCGGCTTCAACCTCCGCCCCCCCCAGCGGCACAGGGGGACGGGGAGTGGGGGTTACGGTCAGCTCATCACACGCTGTTTCTGCCTCTTCTTTATCCTCAGGGGCAGGACTCCTCTCATTGTTCCCCTGCTCCAAAAATCAGGCCCTCTCATGGGAGACAGTCCTTCACGACCTTCTCCAATGTGAGTCTCTCCCACAGGGTGCACACCCTCAGGAGCAAACTGCTCCAGCATGGATTCCCCACGGGGTCACAAGTCCTGCCAGCAAACATGCTCTGGTGTGGGCTCCTCTCTCCACGGATCCACAGGTCCTGCCAGGAGCTTGCTCCAGCGCGGGCTTCCCACGGGGTCACAGCCTCCTTCAGGTGTCTCCACCTGCTCCGGCGTGGGGTCCTCCACGGGCTGCAGGGGGAATCTCTACACCCCCTCATCCTCCTCCATGGCCTGCAGGGGGACAGCCTGCTTCACCATGGTCTTCACCACAGGCTGCAGGGAGATCTCTGCTCTGGTGCCTGCAGCACCTCCTCCCCCTCGTTCTTCACTGACCTTGGTGTCTGCAGAGTTTCTGACATCTTCTCACTCGTCTCTCTGGCTGCAAAAGCTCTCCCAAACTGTTTTTTTCCTTCTTAAATATGTTATCACAGAGGCACTGATTGGCTTGGCCTTGGCCAGCGGCGGGTCCGTCTTGGAGCCGGCTGGCATTGGCTCTAACAGACACAGGGGAAGCTTCTAGCAGCTTCTCACAGAACTACCCCTGTAGCCCCCCCCCAGCTACCAAAACATTGCCATGCAAACCCAACGCACTTTGCTATTGTATCCCTGGTCCTTCCTCTGCCAACTTACCCATCCAAGTATGTAATAGTAGAATATACAAGGTGTGTCTCGGTATACAAGGGGCAGCTTCCTTGGGAAAGGTGCCAGATGAAAAAGAGAAGCAGGCATTTTCTTGGTATATCATTTCTCTGTGGCCACCAAGTGCTGGATTAAGGATAGGCTTTTCTTCTCTGTAAATATAATTTAAAATTCTTGCATGTCTTTTTCCTGGTTTTGGACAGTAACAGGCCTCATATCGCCAGAGGCCAAGAGACAGTAGAAGGGAAAATTTAGGAGTTGAGTCTTCTAATTCTTTTCTCATGGACAAAAACAGATGATGAGAAAAAGCACTGCCTATGTCAGGACCAGATAACAGAACTTGATCCCTCATTCCCCAGAAGAAGGAAAATCATGGCATGTTCATTTTTAACCCAAATTCCCACCATACGTATGTCTGTTTTTTTCTGAGAGTTTGGTTGTTGTGTTTGTTTTTCTTCTGCCTTGTAAGATGGCTCTTAACAACAGAAGTTGGAAAATGGGATTTCCCAATTTTTCTGTCATTCCTATTCATCTCTAACTGTTTCCTTGGAGATGTTCCAAAAAAAGAATATTAAACCATCCTGGTGTACTGAATTCAGATGGAGCACTTTCCTCAGACACGGGTCCCATTGGAGAGGCTCACAGAGGTTTCGTGGCACTGACAGTTGGAAATTAACATTTCAGAAGTACTTACAATTCACATGCTTAACGTTAGTGAGAAGATCCTGCATTAAGGGAAGAACAGAAAGAAAACCTTTTGCGGATGAATGAGTGGCATATAATGTATTTTCATTTCACTTTTGCTGCTCTTATTTTTTAATCTGGTGATCTTGAATCTTGAGGTCTGCTAATCCTAAAAGAAAGGACTAAAGTGATTAAAGAAAGCCTGTTAAGTGATATTTAATCCATCTCTATATACAGCTACCTTGCCCCTTCAGAATTCATCCTAAATCATATATTTTCAGTAGTATCAAAAGGAATTAGTCATACCAACACTGAAGTTGTGATCAGCAGGCAATGATGCTTGTTGTGTTTCAGTTTACTTTACATCTTCCTTTTTCAGTGCATGACAAAAAGGTATTGGCTTAATTACCTGTGATGTTACAGAGTAGAGGTGAAAGGTAGAAGGAAGTAGACTAGATATACAAAACAGTGAAAATATTCTCTGCATTATATATCATTAAAACCTTTTCAGAAATCAGCATGTCTGCTATAATTGTATATTGACTCTCAAGAGGTTCTACCACATAAGAATTGTGAATTGATGTTCAGAGTCATAAATTTCTTGCTAAGCCTTATGCTGAAATCTTTCTCATAGAAGTATGATTTCTGTTGTAGATGAACACTGGAACAATTTAAAAAGCACTCAGTTTGTAATGAACCTGGTTGCCTTGAAAACAAACACAATTTTAAGAGCTTTCTCTCTAAATGTGTAAGGCAGACTCTTCTCTGTTTGTGACTCTTCCTATTTAGGAGTTCCTTCCTTCAGCAGCAAGAAAAGAAAATATGAAGCAACTTCTCTCTGATAATGTACCTTTCTCTTCTCATTGCTTCTTTTTCTTCCCTATATGTCCTGTTAATGTTTTTAATATAGTGGGGTAATGATTGCATGGTGTACTTTACCATAGATGGACAGAAGGTATATTATAGTGGTGAAAATAGACACTCTACTGCTACTACCTGCACTTAAGGGACCTTCTTAGCTTACCTTTTCTTTGGCAGCAGATAGGCTGAAAATTGCTAGTTTGGAAACCCACTAAAAGAGAAGTTTGGGCTTTTTTCTGAATTAAAAAGAAAAAAAAATAGCAATGTTGCCTCTTTTGTTGAGGTTATTACTGATTTTTATTCTGTCTGGCCAACAATATGAATCATAGTCTCAGTGTAAACTTGATTTAGACTG
Organism: Balearica regulorum gibbericeps; assembly: GCF_011004875.1. NCBI lineage: Eukaryota > Metazoa > Chordata > Aves > Gruiformes > Gruidae > Balearica > Balearica regulorum. Next base: position 7,683,567 of record NC_046196.1, on the reverse strand, counting down.
TGAATTAGGAGATTTTAATTAGGTGAGGTGGTTGTAAACTGCTAATTTTTTCCTCCAATGAAAAGTGGTGCTTAAATAAAACCATTAAAGCAGGCCACTTCTAACTCCATTGTACCAGAGAAAGCTTTCCAGGCATAGTACATTGTGTTTAGTATCACTTTAGAATTCTATAAATCTTTGATCAGCTTTTATTTAATCTTTGTCTAAATTGGAAGATAGCAATGGTCCCTTAAGATTTTGTATGGAATTGAATGAAATTTAATAAGGCGCCTGACAGTTATTTGATTGTGATTCGTAGCACTTTCATTTTACAGGCTTAAGCAATACTGACCTCAAAAGGATTGTCATTCTGACTAGGTGGAGGGCGGGGAAATAAAACATTTTATTCTTCTTTCTTCTAGTCCTTTTTACTTGATAAGCCCTTAATAAAAGTTGAAATGAAGTCCTTGCCAATTCTTAGACTGATTCTCTATTCAGAGATAGTGGATTCATTTCTGCAACATTTTAGAGTAGGAAATGCAAAACAAGACAACATCTAAATGGCTTTCACATTGACAACCTTGACAGACTGTATAAATTGGGAGTAGAAAAGAGCTAGGAGATCAGATGACATGGGTTGTTTCTCAGGGGACCACCTGGTGAATTTTGAAGGTCCCCAGAACAGACTGTGGGTTACCCTGAACTACAGGAGGTCCTCCTACCCACTCAAGCAGAAACGGTATGTTTTGAAACGATGTGTCCAATTATTTCAGCTTGATGCACAACACAAATAGCTGAGAGAATAAACCTGATCTCTTCAAAAGTTTTCATTTATGTATTTTAGAGCTGCCTTTCTCACAGGCTCATGTAGATGCCATCTTGATTATTAAAGTACAATTGCATTAGTGACGAGCTGCTTCCCTCAATTAGTTTTGGCACAAGGTAATTTTATGGCTTTAAGTATACTTATTTTTGAGCCTTGATGGATTTTCCTGTGTCCTTGTTTACTATGTAAACCACCTTTTCTTTTCTTTTTACATTTGTATAATGCACTGTTCGGTGTTTCAATTTTAATCACAGTTATGTATTATTGTTTATTATTTGCATTACATAATATCTAAATGTCAAGGCTCCATGGCTATACACACAGTAAAATACATTAAGTGTCTTTTTAAATTATTCACAGGTACTGCTGCAATGTCACTGTGCTTACAAGAGTTTGGTTCAATAACAATGAACAGTTTATTTTCTATTTGTAAGTGAAGTAATGAAAGAAAGAGCAAGAAGAATGGAAAATGAGTGGAAAAAGTTGGTTTTAAGCAGAGATTTAATTGGAATCAGTGACTGAGTACTTTAAATTGCATTGGCTTGAAATAGATGAACTTCACTGGATATCATGAGGGCATGTAAGGATCTTCATGAGACAAAACTACTGTAGGAGCATAAAAACTGCCATCTGGCCCAAATTTTAGCTACTCCAGTGCCTAATCTCTGACAGTAGCTGCTGTGAAAGTATGACAGGCAGGTAACCTGCCCTGCAGAATTTTCATCCTAGTCTGTATCAGTAGTTAACTTAAATTTATGAGGTATAATATCCTTTATGAAACAGCTCAGGAGCTGATTCTGACATATTGCATGAAGAAGGTACTTTCAGAAAATACTTGGAGAGGTTATTTACATCTATTTGCCTATATTTATCTATATCTCATGCTGGCTTTTTTGAAAACATGGGAGACAGAAAAACCCAGCATAGATATTCAAGGCTGGGATTCATTTTGTTCTGGATATAATTCTGGCAATAAGCTCCCCATTTAATGATGTGTTTCTATTGCTGTTAACTTTAATAAGATGAACTGTTCTATTCAGTTGAGTTTGACCTCTCCTGTAGTTAAGACAGCACCCAAGTACCATCATTAGATGCTTTCTGTGTACACTTGGAATAGTCACTTTGAATAACATTTTCAGTACTACTTAACTGACTGAGAGCCTGCTTTTAAAAGTGATCTGGACACTTCCAGATGGTTTTGAAAGCTTCTAAGTGCCAGTAAATGAAGATAAGTACAAAGGAGAATTTCTGAAGTGCTAGTTGACCTCCTTTCCATTATTCTGTTCTACACATGCCTCCATATCTTTGGAAATCTGGAGCTTGGGAACCAATAGTGGGAAATAGTAACATAATAGAAAACAGGTACAGAAGGAGTCTGAAGTGTTCATCTGGTGCATTGCCCTCATCCCCAGGTAGGATCAGCTCTGTCTAAACAGTTCCTGATAATAGTTCATCTTATTTGTTCTTAAATTGCCAGTGCTAGATGCTGGACTGCCTGTCCATGCAGTTCATTCTAGTAGTTTACCAGGCCTTTTGTTGCAGTTTAAATCCATTGTTTATTGTCCTGTTCCAAGTGCATGCGGAGAATAACTGAGTCCCTTTTTCCTCATGAAATGTTTCTTCATGTGCTTGAATACGATTATTTAATTGCTGTCTTTCAATGTCCTTTTTCTCTAGACTTAACCTGTCTTTCAGCCTTTCTTCACAGGCTAAGTTGTCTAGATCTCTGATCACTGAGAAGCTTTTGGCAATGTTATCTTAAGTTGCCTTTGAAAGTACTGTTTAGGTACCTTCATCTTTGTCTGTTGTCTTACCTTTTTCAGTTTAATGACATTGAAGTATAAATTGTGCTACTAAGTGGAGCTGAAATAATACCTAAATATCGAGCTAATTAAATTGGAAAACTTTAATCCGAAGATTATAACCAGGTGACAATACCTGTAAACTGAATATGCCAGATTTTGCATACTTTTTGTTGAGAATGCAAACAATTTATCAACTAAAAAAAGCATAAACCGTGCCCTCAAGAAAATGGTGAAGAAAAATTTTACTGAGACGAAATTGTTATGCTGTCTAACCAATGGTAGGTTTTCATAGCCACAGTGACTGCAGTACAGCACAACCAAGATTATGTCATTACTGAATAGATATGCAGGATGGGCATAGAAATAACAGAGAAATAAGTGGAAGAAGAGAGATTTACTAAAGTGCACGACAACCAACAACTTGCGTGTTCTCAGTGGGAACTGCTGTGAGCATATTGCTTTTGTGAACCTGGCCAAGAAAGGATGACAGTAGCACAGTGTTATAGCATTAAAAGCCATTTGATTATGGCATTGGTTCTTTATGGGATCAGAAGAAATGCTGTCATTTTTAAGTAGCGTTTTAGCAACATAGGTTGTACTGGATTAGAAACTGGAATTCTGTTGCTGCCTTTCTATTGCCGTAGATCTGTTTTACCAGCAAATGGCCCAGAAATTCTGCAGTCTCTCAGGTAAACTTGGACATTGTTTTCTTTTGACTCTTCTTTAGGTGGAATGATATTGCTAGAGAAGGCATTTGAAAGAATAATTTCTAATTCAAGGATTTCAGAAGGTCTGTCTAAAGAATCTGTTCCGTTTGAAAGGATTTCTGTGCCTGATTTCCCTTGCAACACTTTGAAAATGTACCTGACTTGTTAAAAACTTGCCTTCACCTCTTTTTTGATGCTTGCTGCATGTGCTTTTTTTCAGGGCTGTGCTGCTTCTCTGTGGGTTATGGTGGTTCTTTGCAAAAGAGGACAGCCACCCTATAATTCCCCAGAGTACTTCTGTACATTTGTACATCAAACCCGTCAATAGACTTCCAGATGGCCTGTATTTTGGGCAGTCATTACAACTGATTGATAGTAAATGACCATAAGTATTTTGAATGTCTGACATTAAACTAAACCATTTACTTTCTATTTCAGTGAGGAGGCAACCTAAGACTAAAATTCAGCAACACATGGAGGTTTACTGTTCTTCACAAGAACATTCACCTAGTAGTAGTTCAAGAGAAGACGAATGCTCACTGGCGCTATGTTGTTCTTCCTCAGGATTATATTCCTGACAAAACTTGATTCTGCCTAGCTAATATCTGGGGAGATTTGGATCTAATATCACTACAGGTCATCATATTTTGAATTAAATTAATTCAGAAGTCTCAGTGTTCTGGAAACTGATCTCAGTTCCCCTTTTCAGTGGAGTTCTTTCAGAATTGTGAGTATTCAGTTGTGTTCCTCATCCAGAGAAACTCTGCATTAGATCTGTAACTATGCACACCTGATTACCAATAACATTAATAGGAATTGCACCTGTATTCATAGGAGAGAACAGATATCTTTGCCTTCAGGTTTGCTATTTCTTAACAACAGTAATGATGCTTTGAGGGCAGTATTACTTTAAGAACAGAGCCCATTTAATTTGCTTGGACTTTGAAATCTTCTGGTAGAGAGTAATTGCCTGACACACAGCTCCTAGGAGGTGAATTTAAATGAAAGACATTTTCCAAGCCGCAAAGCAAAATTACTAAATGCCTGATTAGAAGATCTATGTCACTAGTACTGCTTCATTATGAGAACTCTCTTAAAAATTTCATATCAACACTTGCCTTTCACAGTCCATAGCCTATTAAGACACAGAACAAACTATATCTTCCTACGTGATACAGAGTGGGATATAGTTCAATAATGAACTATGTTTGTAGCTGTACCAGGAAGCCACCTTGTAGGAAGACAGCATCTGTGGCATGGCCCTGGGAAAGCACTGCATGAACCTTCTCAGGTGTAGATTACTGAGGTAGCCAGCTTCTATCTTTGGTGCTGTGGGAGTAAATTCTAGTTGTTGAGTTTCCTTTTCCTTCCCCTAAAAATGCAGGATATAAAAGACTATGAAATTTCCATTTTCAAATAAAGAAGAAAAACGGCCAAACATAAATTGCAAATGAGGAAGTGATTTCTGCACAGGAAAATGGCTTATGCCATCAGAGTCATGTCTTATGAGATATACGGAGGATTTCTCTTCTTTACTCTTGTTTACTCCATTTTTTTGTAGTCTACCAAGCAACTGATTTTTATTGCCTCCTTGTATGGTTATTCTTAAGGTAAGTCTCCAAATGTTTCAGACATATAAGGCCAGGAAAAAGTCTAAGGCCTGATTCATTGTCACACTTATGTCTATTTAAGTTTGGGATAATCAAGGATGCCCCAAATTTGGGATTATGAATGAATAATTAGATTCAACATTCATTTCAGAGGTTAACCATTTAGAAGTTAGATTTAATTCCTCTTATAAGAGAGTTTTCAAGGCTAAAGAGTTGCAGTCAACTAATGAAATTGCAAATGAAGAGTTAATTAATGGTCCCTTATAAAAGTAATATTTTAGCAATCAAATAACCATGGGTTTGCTCTCCATAGTTGTGTTAATATATAGTGAAGAAAGAACAGTTTGTAACAACATGTGTAATTCATATACTGAATTTCTAATAATCTCTAAAGGATCTCAGTTGAATATTTCCCTATGTATATTTGGACTGAAAAACTGGCTAATTAACATGAACTGTAAGAGATTGCTATGCCTGAATCCATTTCCTAGTTTTCTTCTCAACCTTTTTTAGTAGGGGGAAAGGGAGCTGTGTTATCAGAATGGACTATGATTTTTTTGTTTATAGTATTGCACAGTTTTTTGTAATGTGACATTATACAGCAGCCTCATTATATTCAATTCAGCAATGTGTTGCCCAGCCATGAGCTTGATGGCTTCATGGAGCATGAGGTGAGTTTAATTCCTCTTTCTAAAGGAGATGCATCTTGCTTCATTGATTATTTTCTGGACTTTAAAAGATGCAACTTTACAAAATATTCTCAGCTGCTACTTGGGGAGAATAGAAAGTGGCTCAATGAAAGACTGCAGTGCATGCCATTATGAAGCAAGCCATGCTGTTATGGGTTATGGAACATTCTCACTTCTTTAACCTTCTATTCCATTCATTTTTTAACTCCTAAATTAATAACTCCTAAAACCTCTGATATTTATATCCCAGAACAGTGCTGTTAAGACTATGCTGTCTTGACTTTCTTTTATATTTCTTCTCCCATCATGACTATGTGTCCTTTTACTGTAAGTTTTTCCAAATTGGCTTGTTATTACCAATTACAATCCAAAACAGATATTGTGCTCTTTGCTCCTGCCTGCTTGTAATTGCAGTTATTTATTCAGAATCTCGAAGGTGCCACATGCCCAGCCCACCGAATGGTGGTATCCTCATGCTGGGAGGGGCCAGTTGAAAGAAATGAGACAATTTCCTATAATCTTGTCTGGATTTGGCAGGTTGGAAATAAGATGCAGCGACACTGATAGCACTGATGTGAGAAGACAGTTGAGCCAAACTTACTGATAGGTCCAAAACACAGAAGTTCCCCAAAAGCATGTGTGGTTAGAATATACACTTTCAAACATTTTTTGATATTTGAAATTTTACTGAATCACAGAAATTTCTCTCTGTGTGTGAAGAATGGTAAAGCTGCTTGCTTGCTTATTTCGATGGCTTGGAAGAAGCTTATTACAGAAGTAGTAAGCCAGGGGACTGCAAGGTCTTTGGCTTTCATTGCCTCAGTCTACTCACAATGACATAATTGTGCCACTTAGCATACTCATGGGATGAGCATCTGTCATCTTCCCAAAGGCAGTTTCCATTGTTGAACAAATGAAAACTCAAAGAGGATATAAAGTAGCTCTGTTTAATAGCATTCTAATTCCTGAATTTCCTTAGAGAATGACAGCATTTATCAAAACTACTTTCGTGTTTTTGCTCTTCTGCATTTTTCAAGGAAGGAGAATGTCTTCCTTGCAAAGTGTATAACCACGTCTCAGTATTTGTATTTAAAACAACAGAATCCCTTATTTCAAGCTTGGCAATGCTGCAGGTTTTTTTAATGCAGTTCTGCCTTTGGGGATATTGTCAGCTGAGGAAGGATTTGGAAAACAGTCTTTGTGTATTAAAAAGTGGGGGCTTGCTTACAGGCCACTGGAGCACTCTAAGAAATTCTTCAATGAATAATTCTATTAAATCAATGAGACAACTCATCAAGTAGGGTTCTACTTAGCATGAGTATGGGTGTCAGAATTTACCCCTTCAGAAAATCTAGATTTCCCTCATAGTGTAATACTCTGAGAAAATATTTCAGTTAAACTCTTTATTATATCCTAAGGTTTACAAGTAACTTCTGTGATGTTACAGAAATGGCATAATTCTGCATGATGATATAATGCTAAAATATTTCTGCAATTTCTATACTAATTTACTATGAGATGTGTCAGATAGAAAGCTCTTCTTCCCACACTGTAGGTGTAAGGACACCTATTTCCTGTAGGTTTTTTATATGTGCTTATTTTTGTAAACAACCCATAGCACATATTTCTTTGTGAACTGTAATGCTCATTCTCTCACTCCTATGTGTCATGGTTGTGAAGCGTCACAGATGGTGATGCTAGTATGCAATGTGTGAACAATATGGGACAGGCCTGAAAAGCCTGATAGGCTTTGTAAGAAGTTCATAAAGCTTGAAGTGGAAACGTACCTCCAGGCTTCAGCAGTTTTAATTAGTATTTGTCCTAAGCAATGCTGTCTTTGGTTTTCTAAGGCAACTCTCTTCAATATATTAAAAAAGCACTACATTGTTAAAATACCTGCTTATTTCTTCTTTCAGATGTCAGCATGTACAGGCCTATTTTTATTCCTGCTCAGTAGAATACATTTGTCTAAGCTCTTCCTGTGAATTTAGTACAAGTATTCATAAGAATAAAGGTCTTTTTTAGGGTTATCTCTTGCATATATGCTGTCATATTCAGATCTGTTACTTACAACTCTAAATCTCTTTAGAACTGTTTAAAAATCATCTGGTTTACACTCCCGCTATTCCTGCGTAACCGGCAGAACTCACTCAATTACAGTGACTGAGAATTCATCGTTTGCTTATGGAACTTATGTGGTCAGAATTCAAGAGTTTTGAAAACTTCAGTGTGTTGAAATGTGCTAATACTTGGGGGCTTTTAACAGTAATGAGAGAAATACTTGTGTTTAATTTGTTTTAAAGTAATCCAAATAACCAAAGTCCAGGTTTTACAAAAAGTCACTTGGAAGCATCAGTGACTCAGTGACTACCAGTATATGTTATGGGCAGTTACTGAACAGACTGAAAATATTTAAGGCTTCTTAATGGCAGGGAGCCATTCAGTTAGTATCTGATAGGCTGGGGTTTAACTTAGCAAACTGAAATAATTTCTGAATTGTCTTTAAAATTTTTTAAAAAGAGCAATTAGCCCAGAAAATATAATTTCAAAGGAAAATCTAGATTTTAATCTAATATATGTTCAGTTTGAAGTCTCTCAATGAGTTCCATTAATGACTGTACTCAGAAAACATGTCTTGAGACAAGATACTAAACTTGAAGGACCATTGTTCTATGAAATACAGCAATATAGTGTTCATTGATATGTATCTGGAGAATAATAGAAGATCATGTCATCTGCTTCTTCTCTGTTCTGAACTTGAAGGGAGAAATTAAGTCCATGCTGCCACAGATCATTTACCGAACCCTTAGAGGAGACTTGGTAATTAAATTAATATCTTAGATGCTATTTTGTTCAATGTATTTCTACTTTTATTCCTTAATCTTTCAATCTGCCATTAAGTATTTAAGGCTATTTTAAGTCTCTACTTTGAAAATCTAAGCTGATTTCTTTTACAAATGATGTTAAGCTCTCAGAGAGAGCACAGCAAGCTATGGAGGGAATGGGACATATCATTTCTCAGTATGTCAAAGGGGCCAAAACCCACTTTTGGATACTAATTCTTTTTCCACTTAGCACCTCTCCATTTTATACTTCATCTGTAAAATGGCTCTAAGTAACACCTCTGACAGAGGGATGCGGTGAGAAAGTTAATAAACACTGCAAAGACAATGTGATTATTCACAGCATTTTATGAAATGCTGAGCATCTCCTGACTTTAGGAATGAATACCTCAGCATTACTTCAGTCCTACATTCATAACCAACATCTACTCCTAGCATTGCCCTCACTGGCATTGACCTGTGAGTGCAAACACACTAATTGGTGTTTTTTAATAGAAAAGAACATGCATAACTTTGCAGCCCATCATAGCAAGCCCTGTATTTATTGAGAAATTGGCTGCTCTTTTGAAAATTTACTTTTCTGCATTTAACCTGCTCAACAGCAAGCAAACCATGACTAAATGAATCAGGTGACATCATCTGAAAGTAAAAGGCTCTTGCTCTGCTTGAGGGAAGATTTCTGTTCTTAACAGTAATTCTGGAAAGCCAAGGGTTCAGCTCTTGTCACTGCTGCATTGTCAAGGGAGAAGAAGGTTGCACATACTGAGTTATGAACAAAACCACCAGTATCACGTGGGATGAAATCTCCATTGTTACATACATACAGGGAAAATCCAGATCTCTCTCTTAAGTGGATAGCTTCTTCTGTCTACATTTTACCTGCGCCATGGTGAAGGGCATGAAGAAGCTTCTTATTTGGAACATTATCAGAGATTTGAAGACTGTTTCTTTTCTGCTCATATCTCATTATCTGCCTTCATTGTCTTCCACCTTTTTGGACAAAGCAGATACTGAATCTATATAAAATATTTTCATCTCCTTTTTTTTTTTTTTTTTTTTGACTTGCATTACTTTTGGGAGTGGCCAGTGTCCTATGTACATTAGAACTATAATACAGCTTTTCACCATGAATTAAAAAGTTGCAACATCTATCTAACAAACCCACAATTATTATCCTAACATAGCACAGCATGAAGCAGATGTGTTTATAGAAAAAAAGAGGTATTCTGGTACTGCTGCCTCTTGCTCCCCTAACACATGATTAATTACCCATCTTGTTGCAGGTTTTATAAATTTAGGTCCTGCTAATATTCATAGACATGCTTTTCTTCACCCCTGTGAGTTGTCCCATAGAAATTAGGCAAGCAGAATTGTTGCATTGGGTCTCTGGGTATAGTTTCACTGACAACGACAGTCCTGTGGGCCTTTAAACTCAGGATTAGTGACTTTGAAAGGGCTATTAGGGAACAAGAGACTTCCTGATCTGATCTGATTCCAGGATGGCCCCAGCAGTACTTCCCACTATTTTTTAAAATTTTATTTCTTTTTTTTTAATCTGAAAGTTCAGTGGAAATTAAAGTTTCTGTACTTCAAAAAGAGCTTTAAATCTTCATGGATTCTGTTTTTGACAACTGCGAAAACCCTATTTTCCTGTCTTGGAGATTCCGCGTAACAAATCCATCATCATTTCTCTCTGCGTCTCTGGTGCTGGTTGAACACAGTCAAGATGTCTTGTCTATAGCATGTTTTTCACCTTTCTCACCATGAAAGCAATTCGTAACTATACTGGCTTTACATGGGTAACCAAAGCACTTGAATACTTAATTCTAAATGTATATTCAAGCAAATGAAGGAAACTATTACCCTGGAACAGCACACTTCAAACATTAATCATAATTACTAATCACACAAAGTTTTACTTACTTAAATGTAAGTCCAGGCTTAGAGTAATTGTCACATTAGCACATACTCAGTGCATATGGCAAAGTAGATTTACATTAAATCGCTCTGCAACAAATAAGTGTTTTTCAGTCTGATTTAATTTAGTTTCATGGCATCAAGTCATTGTGATTTAAAAAAAAAAATATAATAAAAATGAGTAGTTTTGAGGTTATAGAAATCTCACTTTCTTTCTGAATTGCCTGAGAAGGTCTTTGCTGGAAGTTAACTGACAATTACAGATTCTTAGGATTTCTATAGTTCTTGAATGTATTTGTTATATACCATTAGTCACCAGGTGAAGCCTGTCAGTAATGGCAATACCCTTCAGCAATAGCTCCGGAGAATTTAACACTGATTGATGGCAGGTCACCTGGAATTGGTTGGCAGAATTTCCAATTTTCTGTTGGGAAATTGCTTATTTCTTGAAGTCTATTCCCATTTTTACAAGTGGACAGCAAGCTGAGATTATACATTATTATGTGTCTAACTATAAAATTGTGATGGATGGTGTCACACATTTAAAGAGAGTTAAACATTTCACTTAGGGCTGATTTTAAGAAAAAGGCTAAGTAACTTTAAAATATAAACTGCAACTTATCTTTGGCTTTTATTTGTTCAGCTTGATTCAGAACAATACTGTTGCATCTTAACTAGTTTTAAATAGAGAGTTACTTGCTTTGTTATCCTTTTAAGTATTCAAAGGGTTATGATATCTTTGTTGTAAACTTTTTTTCAGTTTCTGAGGTTTATCCAGGGACTGACTGACTGAGCAGATTAATGTTTTACTTTTACTTATGGGACCATGGTTAAAATTCTGGCAAAACTGCATTGACAGAAAATCAAAGGCCATTCAGCAAAACCTTCCTACAGTTCTTCTTTTAAATCATAAGGGAGAGCAGCCAATAACAGCCAGTCATTTCCTGTTTCCAAAGGGATACATGTTAAAAGCAAGTACAGAGTTTTTATTCCATTAGTGTACAATATGTATCACCTTTTTGAAATGTGGCTGAATTGTCTTGGAACAAAGAACCTATGCCCTACCATAATCTAATGGAAAATAGTGACCCTAGGAATAAAAGCTGATGCTGTAACTCAAACAAGAAGATATATTATATATTTATGACATTCTCAAAATAGAAACAAAAGAAAATGGCCTTGGGTTGTAGACTTAAAGCGGAATTTTAGGAAGATTGGTGTAACTAAAATGAGGCTGCCTGTGCGAAGCTCAGAGCTCACTTTTAGCCGGTCAGGTCCCTATACAGTGCACAGAAAGAGCTAGGTGCCTTCAAGTGGGAGTCAAGGTAAGAAAGATTGACTTGGCAGCTATTCAGAGTTAGCCATTGAGACATGCTGAGGGAACAGTGGAGTTATACATCTCACCATCTTGTTTACCGTCACCTGTTAGGAATCATGTTTCATGTACCTCCCTTCTGACCTATTTAAACTTGATTTCTTTCCTACATTGTGAAATTGCTTAAGCAAGATGGGGTAGGGATGACCCTCCCCTGGTTTTAAGTAGCCTTAGCTTGGTCACTAGGGTTTTCTGAAACGTAATAAAGGTAGGATTTCAGCCACTCTGACACAAACTCTCTCACTTCTTGCAGAGTGTGTTAATTGCCGGATTGAGTATGAACCACCTCTCCTTTGACTGTATTTGACAAAAAACTGATCAGTGCAACTTGATTCTATAGTGTACTTTCTCCTACTTGCTTATGGTCTGCGTATTGTGAATCTGCCAACAGGTTCCAGTGCCTCGGATGATTTTGAGCTCCTTGCTTCTGAGAGCCAGTCAGCAGCGGGCATGGCTGAGTGAAGAGAAGCCTTAGCCGTGTAAACACTGGGGTAACTGGGCTGTCCCTGAAAAGATCCTAAAAGTAACTGAAGGGGTTTAGTTAGCTACAGGCAGCACTGCTTCTTGCTTCGATATTTTGTTCTAAAAGCAAAAAATTGACTTAAATTTCCCTTCATGTATTTGATATCTTCCCTGGATCTGGTCCTCCTGTCTGACTGCTCATCCTTACGCAAAGGTTATGGACTTACAGTCTTATTTCGGTACTTTAATGAGAAAGGCTTCCAAGGCAGAAGCAATGGGTTCTTAAGGTAAATTAGGCCTCCCCTTTACGAAATGCAATGCTGTTAAAATTTGGCCCTACAAGAAATCAGAGATAAATCAAGTTTTTTAGAAGCTAGTTCAAGTGTGCAAGAAAATCCCTGTAGAAGATGGGAAATGGCAGTATTATTTCAGAGCCTTTTATATTCCAAAATTTAATTAGATCCGCTCACCTAGAACTGTTGGAAATATGTTTACTGCTTTTAAATGTTTCTCTCTTATGAACTCCTATTATGAAGAAGCTAGTAAATATCACACAATGTCAGATTCAGAAGTCTAACCTACTAGGAGCAGCCAAATGTATTATTTACTGTTTCTCTCAAATTATACTTATTATACTTACTGCACAAACAAATAGTGCATTGGTTTTTTTCTTTAACTAAAAATGCATTTAGGATCTGTCTTTATTTTCAGTCTACTCAGTTTGCACTATATAGTTCTTATTTTGTCATACTGAAAATTAACTGATCCAGACTTGTTTTGTATGCCTAAATTAGAATCTAAACAAACATCTGAATTATTGTTTTTAATCCTCTGCAAGTATAAAAACTAAACATATTTCTGCAACATTTGGAGTCATACAAGCATTGCTTTATTTTCTCAGACCTAAAAGCCAATACTTGCATAACTATTTGATGCTTTTTATCAGAAGCATTGGTGCACATCAGTGAGAACTTTCTACCACCTTGAAAATGACTTTTAGAATATTTCATTAGCAGTCTGTCTTTCAGAACTCAAGTTGACATTCATGTTTCTTCACACCAGTCTTTCATCCACAAAACTCTTTGTTCTGCTGAACAGTTTCGAGACAATATGGGCAATCAAAAAAGCAAAGGCTTATGACCTATCTGCATCTTCCATTCCAACATTTGATCAGTTTTATTCAAATCTCATCTTTTAATACTCCTTTGAGAACTTTCTGAGAATTTTATTTCCTTTCTTTCATTATGATTATATTATTTCAAAAACTTCAAACTTAATGAAATAGTAGCTCTCTATAAAGTGGGAGGCGGACGCCATTGGTGTCTACACATTTATCCATTTTCATCTCTTTCAATAGCCTACGTGAAAAGAATTTGAAATCTAGAATAGTGGGAAACGTCTTTTATATGTATATTTCGCAGTCTGAGAGATTTGTGGTTACCTTTGCAGTTGTGCATTTTCTTCTTAAAAGTAAAGCACAGGAGCAAGCTGCTTAGCGGTTGTAGAGAAGTAGAAAGCTGCCTGAAACCCATACAGCTATGAAATCAAACACAATGATGTCTTTAGAAAGACAAAAGTCTTTATTACCAATCGATATCTCTACCTCAAATGACATGATATTTCTTCAGACTTTGTCACTTACTGCTCTGCCAGCTGCCTGCATGTTCACCTGTGTCTGAGGGAGTATTTGTGCTTTCCAAGTGGATTATTGGATGCATGGAGTCTTTGTGTCCACAGAAATAGGGCTTCACTCACACAATCACCTCACAAAAGAATTTGGAGAAGCAAACTATGTTTCTGGTTTAGGAAGGTAACCCAAAGCCGAAAAACAAACCAACCCAGATACATTCAGGTAAGGCTGCTTTGGGGTTCTTGGTTTCCTTCTTTGTGTGCCAGTTGTCTTGGTTCTCCAGCCTATGGCAATAACAATTAAGCATCCTTTTTTCCACATGACTGCTCTAAAAAATGAAGTCATTACAGTGTTGATACTAAATTTTGCATAATAAGGTTACTTCTTTGGAGTTTATTACTGTTTTGGCTCCTGCTCCAAGATGCAGTGCTTCATTTGTGTGTGTAATGCATAACTGGGCTGGATTCTCAGCTGGTGAAACTTTATGCCCCAGCACGTAATGAACTGATGAACTCTTTCCCATCCACAAATGCACACAAGCTTCATCAGCAACTACTTTTTTTTCTTAGATTTTATCCTACAATGGAGAAAAAATTTATGTGCAGTGTCTGACAGAAAAAGTTTTATGTGCCACAGAAGTTCAACTGCTGATGAGTGGAATCTTCTCTGTCAGTAGTTGCATTTCACTACCAGGTAAAATCTTTTCTGTTAGCAGGCAGATAAAATCTGCTTTGGCAGTATCTGTGCTTCTCTGCAGGTAATATGTTCTCCATCAGCAACTATACTTTCCACTCAGATATAATTTTCTCTATCAGAAGTTGCCCCTCTGTGGCAGAACTTCAGAAGCTATTTCACAAAGCTCTCACTGCTATTGACACAAACCATTAAAAACATTAAAAAACTCCTAAACAGCTATAAAATTGATTATCCAAAATATTTTTAAATGAAACAGTTAAGCTTCTGCCTATAGTATTCTTGATGTCAAACCAGAAGCCCAGAAAGAAAAACTTAAGCCACATTTTATTCCTTATCTTTTTTGTTTTTTTCACCCACAAACATGCATTTTATCTGTGCTGCAACTACATTTACCACAGATAGTACTGGATGTACTTGTTTCTCTCTTTGTGATCATAAAGAGTTACCTGTAGAAGACTTTTGTCCATGATGATGATGTATTTCTTTTTATTCTTGCATTATTTATAGAGAATCATTTCTATGTGTTCACCACCAGGGTTCTTCACAGAATATGGTAACACCTGCTTCCTTTGTCATTCACTGATTACTGATCACATCTCAACTTCTATCTATCACAGACAATGAATAAGGAAATGCTTCATTGTTACTTTTACTTAATAAATTAGATAGATAGTCAATTTTAACAAACATTTTAGGGAAGTAATGGGCTTAAATGTAGGTGAAACAGCCCCTAGAACTCTAGCAGCTAATGGACTGACAAGTACTTGCACAGTGTCTCCAGTATATTAAATAGGTTAAACAAATTAAATGAATTATCACATCACTGACTCCCATGCTACTTGTGAAATAATAAATGCCATTTAAAGCAATGTGTACACATCAATATGCAATCTGAATAGGCATTGTGATTCGTGATCTACAGGGCATTGCCAGGACAGTCAGCTTTGTTGTGCAGTGAAACAGTAAGAATACTTTTCCAAATGCACTGTATAATTCAGACTGGTATGAACAATGCAAACTTAAGATCCTATCAATCTCTTCACTATTCCTCATTTAACTTGCAAGGTATCCATCTGTTGGTGATGGAATATGTCGAAATGGAATTGTTGGTAACCTGTTGTTAATTTGAGTTACCTGCTTCTTTGTTAGATGTTGTGAAGGAACTGGCTCCTGAAAAGCTTGTTCCGTTTTTGCAGTTATATCAGATGGAAGTAGCACTCTCTTGTTTCCCCTACAGACAGAAAGACACTATTGGCGACAATCTCTATATAGTTAACAATAGCAACTGTAGTCTGAGCTCTTCAGAATTAAGCATGCTGCGTAATGTATGAAGCATACTGTGTAATGTACAATACTAAATGTTCTAACTCCTCTAATTAATTTAACCTCCTGTGGCTAGGGGCCATGGGTTAGTGCCCTCTTTCCAGTCTACCAGCTCTTTAATAAACAAAACAAAACAAAACAAAACAAAACAAACAAACAAACAACCCCAAAAAAATCCCCAAACCAAAAACAAGTGGAAAAATACTTTTCCTCTGAGTTACTTGGGTTGAAGTAATTTCTCACTGTTAGAGTCCTAAAGGACATTCTGAAGAAAATATATTTGGAAGCCAATCCCCACTGTAAAAGATTATATAAGGCAATTGTTTTCCTCCCAAATCTCTTTTATACAGATGTGATTCCTTTTGTTCATGGACTGAAGAAAAGCTGCAGAGATCCCTTCTTTTTTGAGTAAATTAAAAATATCTGTAAACATTGTCTTTTACTGGCCCTTCTAAGAGACTTGTGATAGTGTTGGTACTTCTGTGCTTTTGAACTCTAAACAATGAGGTTTTTTTCTTTGTTTTAACTCCATACAGATACTGTTTCTTTGCTACTATTTCTTGAATTATCAAATCTTTTTCTATCTGTAAACAGCATTTAGTGATACTTAGCAGACAGTTTACCCTGGGAACTTGGAGATTTACAGTGTCCTGTTCACTGGCTCCGAAATCTGGTCTTGCAATTACATACCATCATCAATATATATTTCTTCTATTTGTGATAAGCACAGCCTTGATTACTTCATCTACAGTGCTCTAAAATTAAGTTAGACCTTGTCATTATACTGCTGAAAATTCAAGCAGGAGGAAGGTATTCTAGGTAATGCTATCATAGGAGAAACTGTAAACAGTCTTAGCAAAGGAGAATGAAGTACTAAGTACAGTGCCAATGTAGCCTCTCTAACCACTTAAAGATTTCTTCATGCTAAAAACCTAAGCTTCCCAAAAACCCCACCTTCTTTGTAGTAGTAAGGAAGGGGAAATGAAAGGCACAGCGAAGGAAAGAATTTCTAATAGGGTTATTTTATGACTGTAACTTGCTTGTGGAAGATGAACACTTCAGGTTTGCAAACAAAAATGAACTGGCAAGAGTTTCCCCCATGCCCAAAAGTTAAATCTTAAATTGTTGCAATCAGAACCTTCAAAAGTGAACAGGGACTAGCAATATTTAAGGGGAGCTAAACAACTACTTCTGAAGGTGATGGGTCTTAACTTAGAAATTGAATAATGCAAAATCACTGGTTACTTTGGACAAACCAGCAATATAATATATCGATAAAGACATTAGGGAATTACAATGGAATACTTAAAAACTAAATGAATCTGTTGTCCCAAGTGTATTATCATTTAACAAGCTTATTAAATATCACTATTTTAACAATTAAGAGAAACCTGCCTTGCTCTAGGCTGTTTTGATAACTGTTAATTAAGTATCTACAAATTCCTTACAAAGTCCATGTGCTACTAAAAATGAGATTAGGCATTTCTTGCTTATGTAATTTTGAGCTAATTACAAGACTATTAGATTTATCTTCTAAATGCTCAGTAAGTTCTCTTTTAACAATCATCTTATATTTAATTAAAAGGCAGTATCTGGCTTGCTAAATTTGAATTAAATGCTTGCTGGAGACACTAAATTAAAAAGTGTTAGTAACATTTTACCAGTGAATAAAGGACTATACTGTTATTTTACAATTCAGGATAGTTATACAAAAAGCAAATAAACAGATGGGGATTTTCAAAGGCCTTGACTTCCGTGGGTTCTTTAGAAAATTCTTGAAATAGAAAAGGATACTGGCTGCTACTCTGCTACTTCTTAATCAAAACTGAATTGTCAAAAGCATAGATGGCATGTGAAAATTTAATGGAAAAGACTGCTTCCTTTTTTAAGGGTAAGTAAATGAAGAGCTACCACAACTAATAGTTAAATACTTGTTTATGAACAGTTAGAAAATTTGTTTTCTTTGGCCATTAAGAATGGAAAAAAAACTCATTAAATTTTGTGTGCCTCAGAGAATATTGACAGTATTAGTATCATACATGATTAGATTTTTAAAAATATTTAGGGATCTAAAGCTGAGAGGTTCCAAAGTGTCTTATTCTCAGTTAAATTATTTACTCTAAAGGCAGAAGAATTATTTTCAAAGAATAGCAATATTGTATTTGCATGTGATTTCATTTCTTTTTATGGCTCTGTAGAGCATTGTCCATATTAAGATATTTTTCCTGCCTCTTTTCCTTCACCAACCTGAATTTAAAAATGTATGTTAAAGGTGCGGGGTTTTTTAAGAAAATGACTGCCTTGTACACCCTGCTGTAAAAAAGACAGTAAAAAAGTACTGTCAAGATAAATTAAGTTTTGCCTTTTGATTTCAAAAGAACCAGTAGTGGTAAGGACACTATTAGGTTTTCGGAGAATGAGTTTTAATGTTTAAACATTACTTATGTGAAAATTCCCTGTCCATATATATTCATGACAAGTTCCTTGTGCTTAGTCAGTGTCATGGAAAGTCACAGTATTTTTGAATATGAAGAGAAAGGCTTAACTGGGAGAACAGAATACTAGAGAACTGTGCTCTTTGAATCATGGAAACCTAGTAGCCGAAAAGTGTAAAGAAATAGAAAATTAGGGCTGGAAAGAACTCAGGAAGTCATTTTATTTCACTTTCTTTGTTACTCTTGATAAATGGTTGGCCATCCTGTTTTATATACCTCCAAAGGTGGAAGTACTATATTCTCATCTGTCAATTTATTTCATCATTGTTTCACTGTCCTTCCTGTACAAAAGCTTTACTAAGGTCTAGCCTGAACACTGTGATGCAATTTGAGCTGACTGCTTTTTGTTTCGTCTTTCACAGATGTACTTCACAATCATTCTCTTGTTCTTCCTCACAGTTGGCTTTTACATACGAAGACTGTTACTATATTCTGCTTCACCCTTCTCTTCAGGCTAAAGTACCCCAATTCATTAAATTTTCCTGAAAAGTAAGATCCTCTGTATTTCTAATTATTCTTCTTGCACTGCTTTAGTTCTTGCCATACTGCCATCCAGTGCCCAATACAGTATTATAGCTAAAGTCTTAGCACTACTAAAAAAATCAGAGAGAGTTCTACTTATGTCTTGCAGCCTATACTCATCCTTCTGTGGCATGCTTTTCATAATAGCATGTTATTTTTGCGTGGTGTTCAGATTATGATCCAGTAAACACCCCTAGATTTTCTGCAGAACTTCTGCTCAGCTAGCAGTTTCCTGTCTTGCATTACTCTTAATCCTGCTTGTGTGCAGAGGTTTGTTCTCATCCCTAAACAATTGCACTTTGCTTTGGAGCATTTCTCCAGTTTGGCATTACCATTTTTATTCCTCCAGCAGATTTGCAGTTCCTTCGACCCCAGTTTCATGCGCAAATTTAATGTCCGTGCCATTAGCCAAGTCATTAATTTGAAATTATTTAATGATACCACATACAAAGCAGATTGCTATGGAGACTCACCTGAAATATCCTTCCAGTAAGGCCATGAAATAGTCATAACTAATCTCAGGGTAAAGTTTTAATTCTTTTTTTTTTTTCTCCTTGTAATTGTTTCATTTACATGATGCTTCTACAGGTTTAGAAAATGTTGTGTGAAGCAATGTCAGAAGCTTCAAGGGAACCAGTATGAACATGTTGTCTTTAAAATTCTGGTATATTAGCTCTTTCAATTTAATTTTTCTTTTTTCTTTTGAATGTTATTCCTGTGAAAAAGAAAAGAAACTGCTGCCTTCTGCCTTCCAACTGCCTTCTAGCAGTACCTCCCGTAATAGCAATGGCAACCCTAAAGCAAGAAGCCTGACACCATTGGTCGTATGGTATCTCTGCTTCATTCTTCCTTTTTTTAATTTCACCTGTGCAGGTGCAGCTTAAGCCTTGAAAATATGAATTACTTTACACAACAGGCTTTGACAACATCAAGAAATACATCATTTGCCTAAAAAAATGTTGAATCCTTACCTGATGTACAGATTTAAATCTAAATGTTTCAAAGTGTCAGGCATGCAATAAGTTCAGGGTCTTCAGTGTGACTCAGCAAGCAACAGTCTTAGCAGTGTCTAACATAGACCTATGCTAATCAGGTATATCCATAAACTTAGATGTTATTGTGTCTTCATTACAGCCTTGCAGCTAAGTGCAAGAGCTGCTCCAAGGGTATATCGTTAAAGACAAGCATTATCTCAATTACAAGGTGAAGATAACAAAAGGCTCTTTATATTTTCTTTATTTCTGTCTAGCTGTGTGTGTGTTTGCCATCTTTCAACTGTACTCTTTTAATCTGATTTATATTCTCACATTAAATGTTATCACAAATCATGAATTGTTCTCACTTAATGTTTATTACTGCAGATAAGTATTATCTCAGTCCTTTGGCTTTATCTTTATCTTTTGTGCATTTCAGTGCCTCCTTTAATTATTTCATTTTAAGGTACTACACTCCTACCTCTCTACAAATGTATGCAGTCTGCAAATACTCCTAACAAATCTACTAAAGGACTCAGTTCGTCACATCTAACTTTTAATCATTTGACACC
This sequence comes from Balearica regulorum gibbericeps, assembly GCF_011004875.1. Taxonomy (NCBI): domain Eukaryota; kingdom Metazoa; phylum Chordata; class Aves; order Gruiformes; family Gruidae; genus Balearica; species Balearica regulorum. The sequence goes on along the minus strand of NC_046196.1, from coordinate 7,663,142 downwards.
CACAGTGAAATCCCAAATTACCAAGTGAAACACCTTGGTGCATTTCTGTGATTATAGGAAGAGTTAGGTACCTTTAATAGAATCTAACATATTTGACTAAGGAAAAGTAAGCTACCAGAGGACAGTATGCAGCTGCTTAAAGTCACCCAGCAGAGGAGGTCTGAGGGTGAGCAAAGAACTTACCAGTCCTATCATGGGACTGTGGGGAAGTACCTGTTTCACAACCAGAAAACAGCTTCTGAACTTAGATGCCTCTTTCTTTTCCCTCAGAGGACTTAGGAGCACTCAACCCTTGTCTGTCTCTGTGTTGCTATTGAGTGAATCTTTCTGTGGTTTGAAGAAAGTTGATGTTAATCCACCACAGGACTGTGTAAATAAGGAACAGTTTGATCAAAACGTGATATCAGGACTGTATTTTTAGATGTCTTCAATTTGTCATAGTAGAATTTGATATTAGCATGTCTTTTCCTCCTTTTAGTGCATTACTATCAGGAATTTCAGTAATGCTACAGGCATTATCATACATGTCCATCTCAACATCAGAATATTTACTGGGCTTTATGTGGGACTGTCTTGCCACTTAAGAATGATTTGTTCTGACCTATGGTAAGGTTTTTGGCACATGTCTTTTTTTCAAAACTTTGAAACTGTAATATTGGTTCATCTTTGCTTTTGACTGGCTGATTATGGAAGTGGTGATAATATGATGAATCTCAATTTTCATTCCCAGGAAAACTGCAGGAACTCATTGCAAGGAAACCCAGTTCTGCCATCAAACTACTGACATGCTGTATTGCTTTGCCTGTAACTTTCATTACAATCATGTCTGTCAGTTCACCTACTTTATAGAAGTATGACTTGTCTATAATAATGAGGTATTTTATATATGGTTTGTTGTGAGAAAAAACCTGCTCCTGTTTCAGTCTGGGTCTTGGTGCTCCAAAAGTCATTTATTTCTTTCTGTTGCTTGGCTTGCATTTTTTAATAAGTATCGTGTCCATCCACCAGACCTCAAATATTGTTATTAATCTTAGTCCAGCATGTTTAACCTTCTGGATACAAATTTTTGTTCTAGATCACTGTGTTCCTGAGAGAGGCTTTGTATTTGGCTATGTGAAAGCAAGACTGTGATTTTTCTACCTGTTTATTTGAAGCAATTTACATGTCCAAATAATCACAGTGATTCTAATGCTGTTAAGTGGCAGGTGGAGCTGCTCTTGCAGTACTTGGCAGTTTGAACAGGATGATGGATCACAGCACATGTAAATCTTTGTCTATAGTGGATTTCTGGATTCTTTCCAAGCCCTGTCTTGAGCCTGGTGTATAATTGACTTGGACGATGCTTCCTGAGTTTTCTGTTTCTGTTACGTTCATGATCTTGCAGTGCTGTTCTGCTCGGGATAAGCAGGCAGCCAAATAGAAATTGATTCCTTTCTGGACATGCCTATTCCTAAACCTAATTCTTGAGATTTCACTAGCATAAACTGGAGGTTTTGGGAGTCCTTAGCAGTGTCGTCATAAAAACATTCTCCTGGTGGCTATTACAAGTGAGCAGCAAGGGCAGGCACTGCTCCATGTGGGAAGGCAAGCTGGGAGCTGAGTGTGACTGCAGGGCAGGCAGGGGCAGGGGTCTCACTACCATGGGGACAGTCCCACAGTGCCTGAGCAAGGAGACCAGAGCAGGTACAGCGACAGTGACCTGGTTCAGTCAAGAGTCCAGATCACCAGACAAGTCTATAGAGAAGAGACAGGTCTGAGGTCAAGCTAGGAAGTACAATCTGTGCGCCAAGGTCAGAATCAAAGGGGTACAAGGCTAGGCATGGTCATGGTTGCAGAGTCACTCAGGTAGTGACCAAGGATGAGAGACTGAACTTAAAAGTAGCTCCCAAGTGAGCTGAGACTTTTGAAATAGCTTTTCCTGGCCGCACAGCTGCACTGCTGAATCTGGCCTTGAGCCCAGGCAGCCAAACCCCCAGGGAGAGAAAGTGGAAGAATGCGCTCAAGGCACTGGCAATTATGTCATTTTCTGCTCCAAAGATTCTCCATCCTTAACATGCAGATTGAAGTTTTCCCATGCAAATCTGAGCCATTGGAAATACTGATCTTACTCCTGGGCAAAGTGAAACAAAAAAAGGAAGCCTACAGAAGGTGGAAGCAAGGGCAGGTAGACTGGGAAGAATACAGAGAAACTGTCCGAGCATCCAGGGATCAGGTTAGGAAAGGCAAAGCCCTGATAGAAATTAGTCTGGCCAGGGATGTCAAGGACAACAAGAAAAGCTTCTGTAGGTAAGTTAGTGATAAAAGGAGGACGAGGGAAAATGTGAGTCCCCTCCGGAATGAAATGGGTGATCTGGTTACCCAGGATATAGAGAAGGCTGAAGTACTCAATGACTTCTTTGCCTCAGTCTTCACTGGCAAATGCTTGAGCCACACTGCCCAGGTTGCAGAAGGCAGGGACTGGGAGAATGCAGAACTGCCCACTGTAGGAGAAGATCAGGTTCGAGAATATCTAAGGAACCTGAAGACGCACAAGTCCCTGGGACCTGGTGAGTTGCATCTGCAGGTCTTGAGGGAACTGGCGGATTAAGTGGCCAGGCCACTTGCCATCATATTTGAGAAGTCCTGGCAGTCTGGAGAAGTTCCCGCCAACTGGAAGAGGGGGAACATAACCCCCATTTTAAGAAGGGTAAAATGGAAGACCCAGGGAACTACAGGCCGGTCAGTCTCACCTCCATGCCTGGCAAGATTATGGAGCAGACCTTCCTGGAGACTATGCTCAGGCATGTGGAAAATAAGGAGGTGATTGGTGACAGCCAACACGGCTTCACTAGGGGCAAATCATGCCTGACAAACTTGGTGGCCTTCTATGAAGGGATTGCAGTGTTGGTGGATAAGGGAAGGGCAACTGACATCATCTACCTGGACTTGTGCAAGGCATTTGACACTGTCCCGCACGACATCCTTGTCTCTAAATTGGAGAGACATGGATTCGATGGATGGACCACTTGGTAGATAAAGGAATTGGCTGGATGGTCGCACTCAGAGTTGTGGTCAACAGCTCAATGTCCAAGTGGAGAACGGTGATGAGTGGCGTTCTTCAGGGTTCGGTACTGGGACCGGCACTGTTCAACATCTTTGTCGGCAACATGGGATCGAGTGCACCCTCACCAAGTTTGCCAACGACACCAAGCTGTGTGGTGTGGTTGACACGCTGGAGGGAAAGGGATGCCATCCAGAGGGACCTGGACAGGCTGGAGAGGTGGGGCCCTGCGAACCACATGAAGTTCAACAAGGCCAAGTGCAAGGTCCTGCATGTGGGTCGGCTCAATCCCAAGCACGACTATAGGCTGGGTGAGGAATGGATTGAAAGCAGCCCCGAGGAGAAGGACTTGGGGGTATTGATTGACGAGAAGCTCAACATGAGCCAGCAGTGTGCGCTTGCAGCCCAGAAAGCCAACCGTGTCCTGGGCTGCATCAAGAGAGGCGTGACCAGCAAGTCGAGGGAGGTGATCCTGCCCCTCTACTCCACTCTTGTGAGACCCCACCTGGAGTACTGCGTCCAGCTCTGGGGGCCCCAGTACAGGAGAGACATGGAGCTGTTGGAGCGAGTCCAGAGGAGGTCCATGAAGCTGATCAGAGGGATGGAGCACCTCTTCTATGAGGACAGGCTGAGAGAGTTGGGATTGTTCAGCCTGCAGAAAAGAAGGCTCCGGGGAGATCTAATTGCAGCTTACCAGTATCTGAAGGGGGCCTACAGGAAAGATGATGAGGGACTGTTTATCAGGGAGTGTAGTGACAGGACAAGGGGTAATGGGTTTAAGCTGAAGGAGGGTCGATTTAGATGAGATGTTAGAAAGAAATTCTTTCCTGTTAGAGTGGTGAGGCACTGGAACAGGTTGCCCAGAGAGGCTGTGGAGGCCCCATCCCTGGAAGTGTTCAAGACCAGGTTGGATGAGGCTTTGGGCAACATGGTCTAGTGGAGGGTGTCCCTGCCTGTGGCAGGGGGGGTTGGAACTAGATGATCTTTGAGGTCCCTTCCAACCCAAACCATTCTATGATTCTATGATTCTAATTAAAAACAACTACTGCAGCCTTTCTGTTTCTGGTATTCCATGTATTGTTTTTGTGTCCTCAGTTTGTATTTCAATAAGTTGATACTGTGTAAAGTGAACAATAATCATATTTATAGTGAATTTTTGACCAGAAAATGGCCTGAAGACAAACAGGTGAGACAGTGGAAAGAGTGTTTTGCATATGGTTTATGAATCTCAAAGGTCTTCAAACTGGCCTGATTTCTTTAGTATGGTCTATCAATTCTTATTCTTTGTTTAGGGAAGGACTTACAGCCCTTGCAAAGCTATGAATTACACTGTGTTTTCTTACAATTTTGTCTCGATCTTATTTAGCCACTTCTTTTCTTGACTCATTCTTGATTCATTCTTACAAACATACAAGGTTGTTACTGCCTGCGTAGTGCTGTCTACTCCACCCTGAAGTCTTTCTTCTGTACAGCAGAATACTATCAAGAACTGATAGGTTTTTGTTACTTGCCAGAGGGAAGCTGTGCCTCTTTTGATGTGTGGAGAGGTTACTGTCCTCCTAATCCAGATACTATCTATCTTTAGAGTAGAATAGATTTTGTTAAATCAAGCAGGTTTCTGCAGAGGTAAGTATTTGGTAATTATCTCGACTTAGTATTTTGTTTAAACCGCTTGGGCCGTTGCAAATTCACAGCTTGCCTAGTGTTCTCAATGACTGTCTTGATAGTTGTTTAGCAATGATGGGTTGGTTGGGTTTTTTCCTCATTTTCTTTGTTGCTCCCACTATTTTGTTTGTTTGTTTTAATGCAATGGGTGTTCTGCAAGACAGGTGGTGTACAGGTCAAATTTTTTTATTTATTTCCAGGTGTAACATCCTTGGAAGATATCCCAGTCTTTCAAATAGAGCTTGGTAATTTTTAGCAGCTTTGCTATAGGGATACCATGTAGAATTGCCTGCTCTGAGTTATTTGTGTTTTGCTCATTCTTGTATTTTATTAATAATTTCTTTAAGTTCGTAAGTTCACTTGTTTGAGCTGGTAGCTACATCTCGTATATTTTTACAATCTGTACTCTGGTCTATGAACTTTATTTTGTATTCTGATTATAATTTACATTATCCTAGTAGCATTATAGGTGTGCACCAGTTAAATTTTAATTTGGTTCAGATTAGGGCAATTTTGCTTTGATTGTTTGGGGTTTTTTTTCCTTATTTAAGGCTAAGTGAGCCTTCACAGGCCAGCAGAGTCTCTGATGCTCTGCTTTCTCATTGGCATTCAGTTTTCTGGTTGTTTCTGTGCCTGCCCTTGAATCTTATGCTAGCCTGAGCTTTATAAACCATTTATTTATTTTTGTGCTGCATTAATGTGGACATGCAAAATCTCATCCCCTCAGTCACTGCCTGCTTCCTTGATATGATGCCTTTGTACTTTGTTTTTTTCATCTACAACCTTTGACATGATGTTTTCTTTTGCTACAATTATTGCTTATGACCTCATATGCAGGGCATTTTCCATTATCATATTTTTCCTCTACAGTATCAATAGGTCTTCTTTTGCATTCTGTTTATTTCCTCTTTGTGAATTTGCTTTTGCACTTAGAGTTTTGGCATATTTTCTCTTGTATTGTCATGTTTTCCCTGTGCCCTGTTGGTGAACTTTCTCTGTGCCTACTCAATTCAGTGTTTTGGATGGGATGCTATATCTGTTTAAATCTATAAAGACAGAGTTAGCACTGGTTCAATGAATATTTTCATATGAGTACCAGAATCTTTCTTCCCTAATGCTAATATACCATGATGCATGAAATATTTTTTGTCTGGTACATGCATGAATTAGACCTGCTATGCAGTCAGGCGTAACTGATGTATGTTGAGAACCTACCTTAGCAGCTAACGCTCCAACATAGTTTTTGCAGAGCCTCTTCTAGGATTTTACACAGCCTTTTCAATCTGCTGCTGCTGTTGTTTGATTACATGATATTATTAAAAGATGTGACAGCTCTCGGGTATGACAACTCAGAGTCATATGAGCTCTTAGTTTGCCTCCTTTTTTATCAGATCCACTGCAATTTAGTAATTTTTTTCAAAGTGATCACAAAGAACGTGCAATTTCACAACATATTTCCCCTTGCATTCCCTTGCATCTCAGTTGCCATGATGGTGATAGGTTTTTTTTGTTTGTTTAGGAAAGTTTTTCAAACATTCATGATTTTATATTTCATAGGACTGCAGGAAATAACTCATTCTTAATACCTGGTTCTGAGTTTTTGTAAAAGAAGAAAGCAAGCCAAAACAATACAACATTTAGTCTTTATTCTTTCTTTCAGATATCCTGTGGAGTTCTTAAATTTTCTAGACATAATCTTATGCATGAAACATTCACCATCCTGTTCACCTCTGGATGCTCAATTGGGAAACTATCTATCATAACTGAAGAAATACCACAGTATTTATGCGTAGCAGCTAGTATTTAGACTTTTTCAAGAATACTAATATTAGTAAGGAAAGGTCACAGAGATTATGAAACAGATTTTTTTCTCAAATAGTAGCAGTGCAAATTAATATTAATGCCTATCATATTCTGAGAGAATTTGGTTTATTTTCCTTTTAATACAGTGGATGTTTCAGCAGATACATCTGAGAGTATCCTGGATCTAGATCGCTGCAAAATATAGCCATCTTTTTTTAACAAATTTATATTCTGATTCTCTCCATATAGTTTGGATTAAAAGTATTTTCCGATATTGGAAAACATAACTGGTAACATCCATCTTTTATTCAGTGGTACTGTTTATGATAGGCTTCAAAAACAATTAGAATCACTACACTTTATTTCTTTGCTTGTATTTGTGTTATCAATAATCTGCAAGCTTCAGAGACCCAATTTGTGTCATGCTGGACAAAAATAGAAACCTTTTCAGAATCATCCTCTTCATTTGCTTCCCTTATGCTACATAAACAGATGAAAAACTTTTTCAGTCATTGTTGGATTGAGCCTCAATTACCTGCGACTATGCATGGCTGGCTGACCTTATTAACTCCCAGTTAGTAAGCCTTTGCAACTTTTTTTCCTGTTATCCTGACATGTAAATAAATTTAAGTATTTGCTAAAACACTTCTATTTAGGCTCTCCGCTGACTTTTCTGAAGCTTGCAAAATGACAAATGAAATGGTAGCATATCTTAGCAACATTACTGAAAGAAAAGAATCAGTGTGACAGGTCAGTGTGGAGCACCTCGGCCCCATCTAAGGCAACTACTTGTGTTTTGTCATTTGAGGTAAGCAAGAGCTCACTGTTTGATATGCTTTGTATGGGTTGTCATTTCTAGGCAATCTAAAATAAATTGCACAGTGTACTCTTGACAGAAGTGTTGCTAGGTGGTTGATTTTTCTTTACCCAGGCAAACAATATAATACGTTTAGATCAAAGCATGGTCAAAAATGCAAATTTGCAGGCTTGACCCACAAATGTAGGAGACTGTTAGTGTAACTTTGTGAAGTTGTTAGAAGTATTGTCATCAGCTACAATGCAGATGAAATTCCATTTTGTGTCTTTGACACTCAAAGATGTTGACCGGTTTACCATTAAGTACAACAGAATTATTGGAATGAATGAGACAGCATATAATTGTAAGGAGGCCAAGAAAAGAGAAGGCAGGCATGTGCTAACCTTTTCTACACTTTCTCTTCACAAGTTGCAGTATTTTCAATTGCCTTGATTAAGAAATACCTCCTGTTCTGCTTGTAGAGAATTGGATTATATCTTACATTTGTTTGTGATCAGCAGCACTGTTTCTAAGCGGTTCATACATTAGTAGAAAGCTGGGCTTACTTTTTAAGATAAGAGGTCTGTGAATTTAAAATGAGTGTCTATAGTGCCTGTTTCAGTAGAGTGGATCTCAGGGGGGTTTTTCACTTACACCAGTTTTACATTAGTGGTAATGCCAGTGTCTTCTATAGATTTATCATCATAAAGTACCTGAAAGGAATTTGGTATCTTTTAAAAAAAATATAAAAATAGTGTATAGGTTGTGAAAAGGGCCGGACCTGTAGCTAAGTAATACGGTGATGCTGATCCTGTTTCCTTACATTATTAACATAAGTTTATGTTAATTGCAAATTAACATAATTTATGTCTATTGCAAATTGTTGTTCTAGTCTTTTTTAAATATCACAGAATTCTAATCTGTGAAAGAACTGTAGAAATTCAGAACTGGAAATCATTTAATAGGTCTCATTCTGTCTCCCAATCTAATGAAAAACTGGGAAAACCTACACCATCACTAATGAGTACTTCCTTAGTTTGTTCTTAAAAACTTTCCAAGAAGGAGATATTCTGGACTCTCTAGATGATAACTTATTTCAATGCTTAACTGCTTTTAACAGTTACCATAGTTCTTCTAATGCCTAACTTAAATTTTCTGTGCTGAAAATTAAGCCTATTTCTTCTTGTCAAAGGTTCAGTTTAGACAGAGAGCAACTGATCACCATCTGCTTTATAATAACCTCATTTGTGAAGACATTTATCATATCCTCATCCATCTTCTCTTTTTTTGATTCAGACAAATCCAATTATTTTAACTTTTCACAATAAGTAATGTTTTCTAAGATCCTAGTAATTTTTGTTGCTATCCTCTAGAGTCTTTCTAATTTGACTGCATGTCTCCTAGTGTAAAGACCAGGTATTCTACATAAGGATTCCTACAGCCTTTAAAGTGCAATAATTATTTTGCTGATGTTCTGTATGAGGCTTTATAATTACATCCCTGCTTTACATTTGTCGTTGTCTTTTTTTAACCCAAAATGTTACTTTGGTCAGCCAGAAACAGTTCGTGGTCTGTTCTAGCCTCGGCCACTTAATCTCTAGTTTTGTAATTACAAGTTTATTTTGCCTTTCTCAGTAGAATACTTTGTACTTGTCTTTACTGAATTTCATCTGTCTCTCCAATTTAGTAGGGTCAAAATCATTAGGAATTCTGATTCTGTCATCCAGAGTGCTTAGCATCAGCTACAATATGCAGTGCACTTTATCTGCCTTTACACCAAGGTGTCAATGAATACATTGAATTGTGTTAGTCAGGGAGCAAACCCCTGGGAGATCACAAATGGTATGTCCTCAGAATTGGACAGTTACCTCCTGATGTCTGCACACTGAGTGTGGTTTGTCCATCATTTATGCACCTATCTAGTAGTTTCCCAATGCAATATCTTGCTTTTCTGAAGAAAAGGTTACAGAGGACAGCCTGATTAAAACCAAGCTATGGTTTGCTTCCCAAAAATATCAGTTTCTTAGTCACAAACAATTTTTGTCCTGACTCAAAATGCCAACATAAATCCTATTTCTGAACCGGTATACTCAAATATGAACACTGGCGATAAAAGTAATTGTGCCTAAGAAGTGTTGCAGTCCATTGTCCATTTGTGGTCTACAATTTTTTCTACATCAGTGGATTATTCCTAAACAATGCATAAACAGCCATTAATAAATACCTGTTCACATAGCTAGACTGAAATCTGAATATGGAAGGTTTTTTGAGTGATCTATGTCTCTTCCAAATAAATTCTGTATAGTAATAAATTATAAAAGGCTAAAAGTTCCAGTACTAGTTTCAGAAAAAACTGAACATTTCAGTCTGTTTAAGGTGCTAGTAGTCTCTGACATGGTTGCTGCTGAAAGTATTTTAAAACCACAAATCCTGATAAGGTTTGGAACTGTTCTGCTTTTTGAAGTACAAGTTGAATGGGCTTTTTTTTTTTTTTTAACTTTGCAACACCAGCTGTATAGTGTGTGCTCTGGAGTGTAAAAATGGACTGTTTCATTCATGTCCTATTTAATAACACTGTAGCTTGGACTTTTATTAACCCATCCATATTTTTTCCCTTCTTTAGGCTACATACATTTCCAGGCAGTCCTGAAAAATTATCATCAATTAATAAATAATTAAGGTTTTTGAGGTAAATTAATAAAAATAATTTTTTACTGCATCCATTACATGAACATATATCCATTATATATTTCACCAATCAAAACTTTCTGAAGTTTTCTGAGAAAGTTTATTAACTATTTTAAATAGTATGCACAATGTGCTTTGACATTATCTCTTCGTTTAATCTGCCACTGTTTCTTCCTTTGGCTTCTGTTCTGCGGAGTTCTGCATTGCTTTCTGTTTCATTGTGGCCAACTATGTTATTTCTCAGTTAATCAAAAATAGCTAACTGGCTGCAGTTGTTATTTAATTTCCAAACCCCCAGATTTTTTTATCTGCAAAAATAAAGATGTCTGTAAAGTGAATAAGTTGCTTTTTTTTTTTGTTTTTCCAAATAGCTGAAAGTAGAATGACAGGAGAAATGACAGAAAATATTCGCATGGAAATGAAAGTATCTTTTTTATCTATTTGTATTTTTGTAACTCCCTGAGGATTTCCTTGGGAAACAAAAAGCTTAATTTCTAGGAGAAATTCCTGACATAGGTTCTTGGCTGACCTTGAAAAGGCTGATTAAGATATATCAATGTAGTCAGGAAAAGACAGCCACAAGCCTCAAGTCCCTCTGATCCTGCTCACAAGCCTGTGTTTATTTGGAAGTCCCAGAGTAACACAACTTAGCGGATTTGAGACAAGAACTACCTCTCATTATACCAGGTCAGGGCTCCGGAATATTCACCCTTATCATGTAGACAAACTCTCAGTTTCTGTCTATGCTGTGGTTCTTGGTCTGTAAATCATGAAAGAATATTAGTACACCTCAGCCTCACCTTGTTGCTATGAGAATAGAAGCACTGGCTTGTTATAATACTCATCAAACCTGTAAGGCTACCATAAAAAGATTTTTTCAGTCCATCTCTGGAGGGTTTAAAGAAGTAGAGAGCTATCTATATTCAAAAGTAAAGAAATTTACTGTGGAGCTTTGGCAGCCTGGACAATGTAATAAGAAGGTGGCAGTCCCAGCGTGTGGGAAATACAGTTGGATTGTGGGATTCTTATTACTGAGCACTGGAAGACTATAAAGGATTGAGATCAGCTGCAGCAATCAAGTACAAAAAAATCACAGAACGAAATATGCAGTGTGGTGCTTTGTGTCAGGGGGTAAGGAAAATCTTGCTTTTTAGATATCTAGAACTGAGCAGAGTATTTATAAGTGCAGCTGTTCAGCATTCACAATCGCTAATGCTTTGTAGTAGGGCAAGATTTGGAGCCTCCTTTTCCTTTCATTTCTGAGGTTTTGTTCATATTTTTAAGTTTGTTTTCTGTTACATCTTATTCTCTGTGCCCTTTTCTATGCATTTTCAGGCCTGTCAGGTTAAGAACATTTTCTTCAGGTTCTGAGTTTTCTTTCTTCTGGACCCAGGTTTTCTTACAGCTCTGACACACTCAGAAGCTTGTTGGTCCCATGAGGGTGTATTCCTGTGCTGTGTCGTGTGTGGGAGTGGACTGCTCGTCGGCACCAAAGGGACTTTTGCTCCCTTGCCATCACTGTCACCAGCCAGCCCATCACAGGCCTCTGGGTCACATCATGTAGGCTGGCTAAAAGGCTACACTGCCCTCCCTTGTCCCCAGGATGCTGGCCCATCCACAGTTACACACAATGGTCAGATACAAAAAGCAAGCCATGTGTTAGCAGGGGCAATTATTGCCTGTTGTTATCATCCTTGCATGGATTTTCTGCAAGATTTTCCTCAGTATACTTTGATTTCAGTGCAAAATTGAATCAAATTTGTTCTGAAGCTTTAAAAGACAAAAAAACCCCAAAAGTTATTTATCTCCATCCTTATACACACAGAGGCATGCATTCTCATTTCTTCTGGTGCTTCAGCTTTCTGGTGGCATCAGAAACCGAAGCACTTTATTTCCATGAGAACACAAGCTGGAGTTGCTTCTTCTGCATCGCTCATTCTCCTCTCATCAGACTTCTACTTTTTTATTGTAGCCCCAGGATGGGGGAATATTTTGACTATAGCCTTGAGTATGCAGGTGATTATTCACTGCTGTTTATGGAGAAGGCTGGAGGACATAGCTTTATTTAATAAGAGAAGCCCTGCTTTAATCTGCAAATTAAATAGACAAGGCAGGAAAAAAGAAATAATGCTCTTCCTATTTTACTAAGGTGAAGAGGGATGAAGGGCTGGATTTTCTATAGGCAGTTGGAGACTTAAAGAGCCAAATGGCTGCTGTGGTGCCAGGTATGAAGATGTCCATTTCCTACACAAAGTGCTTTCATGTCTAGTTATTTCCTTAGGTATGTAAGCATCTTTGAAAGGGACTCACTTGAAGCCACACACACATTCTAAGACAGAACACAGACCTAAGTTCAGATCTCATATATTCTTGTCCTGAATCTTAACACAGGACCTGTTCTCTTGAAAAACAGTGGAATTCACTGAAACATCTGAATTGACCTAAACTTTTCTGTATGTTGTACTTCAGTTTATTTGTCTTTGCAGTTATGACCTGTTCATCAGGAAATGCATTACACATTTGTGAGATAAATGTCAAGAATTTCTGCTTCCTTCCTTAGCTCTTCTTTTCTCAATGATTTACTTATAAAAAAAGCAAAGATAAAATACTGAGATTTATATTTTTTCCTGAAAGTGACAACATTTGTGGTCATTTAATCTCTCCTGGGAAGAAGCTACCTAGTGTGTCTTTCCAGTCTGATAAATATTTTTCAGGTAGAAAGCAGTATATTTGGATGAATAAAGAATATCAGGGAAAGAAAAGGAAAGGCATTAGCAGCTGTGGATAAATCTACTTCTCCTACAGGTTTTCAATTATGCAGTGGGCACTTCCTCAACGCACCATGGGGAGAAAGCATGATTTTAAGTGCCATTAAATGCTGCACAGTAAATATCCCCAGTGCATTACAAGCATCAAATGTAGCCCATGGGAGAAGGCACTGAGTTTAATACTCAGATCTTTACTTGCTCTGTATTCTCTTCCATGTTTCCCCTTAGACAATGTTCTGCACTAAAGCATCTAAGCAAGTCCCATTAAGGAAGTGATTGTGAACAAGCTACAAGTTCGTTGTGTGCTTACCTTTTCTTATCCTCTCATCATGTAAAGTGTCATGTTTTGATCATTTCCTCTGTATTTTTCATTTATTTCATTTATTCGTTCACTTGCTGTGTTGGTTTTGTGTGGCAAGGTTTTGGTAGCGGGGGGGCTACAGGGGTGGCTTCTGTGAGAAGCTGCTAGAAGCTTCCCCTGTGTCTGATAGAGCCAATGCCAGCCGGCTCCAAGACGGACCCGCCGCTGGCCAAGGCCAAGCCAATCAGCGCCTCTGTGATAACATATTTAAGAAAGAGAAAAAACAGTTAGAGAGCGCTTTTGCAGCCAGAGAGAGGAGTGAGAAGATGTAAGAAACTCTGCAGACACCAAGGTCAGTGAAGAAGGAGGGGGAGGAGGTGCTCCAGGCGCCGGAGCAAGATTCCCCTGCAGCCCATGGTGAAGACCATGGTGAAGCAGGCTGTCCCCCTGCAGCCCATGGAGGAAGGATGAGGGGGTGTAGCAATTCCACCTGCAGCCCGTGGAGGACCCCACGCCGGAGCAGGTGGAGGCACCTGAAGGAGGCTGTGACCCCGTGGGAAGCCCGCGCTGGAGCAAGCTCCTGGCAGGACCTGTGGATCTGTGGAGAGAGGAGCCCACGCCAGAGCATGTTTGCTGGCAGGACTTGTGACCCCGTGGGGGACCCATGCTGAGCAGTTTGCTCCTGAAGGTCTGCACCCCGTGGAGGAGACTCACGTTGGAGAAGGCCGTGAAGGACTGTCTCCCGTGAGAGGGACCCCACGCTGGAGCGGGGGAACAATGAGTCCTCCCCCTGAGGATGAAGAAGCGGCAGAAACACCGTGTGAGGAACTGACCGTAACCCCCACTCCCCGTCCCCCTGTGCCGCTGGGGGGGGCGGAGGTTGAAGCCAGGAGTGAAGTTGAGCCCGGGAAGATGGGAGGGGTGGGGGGAGGTGTTTTTAAGATTTGGTTTTATTTCTTATTCCTCTACTCTGTTTTGCTTAGTAATAAATAAGATGAATTCCCTCTCTAAGTTCGGTCTGTTTTGCTCGTGATGATAATTAGAGAATGATCTCTCCCTGTCCTTATCTCGACCCGTAAGTCTTTTTGTTTTTTTTTCATTGTACCTTTTCTCCCCTGTCTAATGAAAGAGGGGAGTGATAGAGCGGCTCTGGTGGGCACCTGGCCCTCAGCCAGGGTCAACCCACCACACTTGCCTTTTTGGTTTGGGTTTGTTTTTTGGTTTTTTTTTTTTAGTATGTATAGGCTGCTCAACTCATAGCTAGTGTGATCCAGTGCCTGTACAGTGAAATACTCTGTAGCACATTGGGATTCTTGTTGCAGATTTTCTTAAGGATTTCGTGCTCTCTACTGCAGCTGTACTTTTATATTTAGCTGGAACACTATGATTCTCTTTCATTCATCTTTTCTTGTTCAAAATGAACAAGAACAAAGATCTGTGAGAAAACAATAAATAGGCAACTCTTTAAGATCAGGGCTCAGTTTCATAGTTCCTTTTGACTTTAGGGGCAGTGGCTAAGCCTGTCGCTGGAGTTTCTGTCCCTGTAAGGAGGTTATCAACCCCATGGCAAAGACAGCAGAATGGGACCTGTAGTAAAAGCTCAGCTGCCACAATTTGCACCCTGGCATATTAGCTCAACCCACCATCAGTTTCAGTTTATGTTAATATACCAGGCTGTGAACTGCAATATCAAAAGAGCAGACACACCACCTGCTTTGCCACTGCTGCTCTTGAGGAAGTAATCTCCAGAAGAAGGACACGGTGGACAGAGGGATAGTAACTTCTTTGGCCAAGAGAAACAAAGCTAAACTGGATCATAATTCAGAGACCAGTCTACTTACAGCAAGCTAGCACTTAGCACAGCTACCTTGCAGGGGAAGAAATCTCTAAACTACTTGTTTGTTCAGCTCCAGTAGTAGTGCTCAAGAAGGGAAAAAAAAAACCAAACCACTTTATATAAATTTGTGTAACAAAGAAAGAGAAAATGTGAAATGACCATGGAATCCTAATCTGAACCACCTTATTGCTTGAATATCTGAGAAAAAAGAGGGAAAAGTAGATGGTTCAGATGATATTCTCAAAGGTCTGAGAAAGGTGAAGGAAATTTCACAGAAAGTGTGGATTTAACTTCAAACTACAAATTGTCCACTTCTAAAATTCCTTTGTAAAACCTGCACTGAAAAAACCCCACCATTCTTTTGAGATTTTAAGTAGTTGAAAAAAATTATAATGATTTTTTTATATTTCTTTATAAATAAAACATAAATCAGTTTTTGAAGTGTGACTTGCAAATGTTAAAACATACCTGAAATCCACTTTATACATTCTCTGTATTTGAAAGCTGCTATTTCACGTATGAAAAGTGGAGTTGTATTGTTGCCATATCAAGATAGTTCCATTGGCTACTGGTAGATCTCATATTATCCTATACTGCAAAGAAAGCTGCTGATTTCAGTGATATGTTATTCATTGTAAATAAGTGCTGTCTTCCTGCTTCCACCACAGTAGATGATAAAGGATAACCAGGTCGACAGAGTTACACCAGCATAAGGAGGAGAAGATCAGACCCAGGGCCATAGTAAGAAAAGAAGTTATTAGTGATCTAACAGTGAATCTTTTAGATTATTTTCTTTTGATTGGGTTATAGTTATGCCCTGCATTAATATTTTTTGTTTCCTAGAAAATACAAATTAAAATTTAAAAAAATCCCACAATTTAAATTACTTTGAGTTTTTCTTCATCTACCAGCCGAATGTATATACCTCAGAAACTAATATAACTCTTTGATGGGAATTGCTTATTTTCTGTTGACAGCTTTTTAGTGAAAAAAATAGAAATCAGATTGAATTTCGACAGTGAGAAATTGAGAGCTTGTTCTACCAGCAGGAGTCTCAAGGTCTCTAATTTTCCCTCTGTGAGCAAAGATGAACCAAGAATATCAGCAACCTACTTTCCTGCCAGAGAAAGAAAGCACAGCATCCTAAAAGTCACACAGACAATCTGAAACTGAGATTTGTCTAAACTTCAGTGATTTTACCTAGGTTTAAATATGGCAATACACAGTAGAGATATTGGACTTTATTATTGGGGACCCAACAGTGTGGTACATTACAGTGAAATAAAGCAGACTCACATGCACATCTTGTCTTTGCTCACACAGGTGGGGGTCAAGTGTTGCTCTCCATCATGATCCCAAATCCCAGTCATGCATCAATCTTGCCACCACTGAGAGTTTCACCATACAGCACTGGATGGAGGGCTTTAGTGCTGTAGAGAATTTCTGCTGGCTCTCACTGTCTCTGATGAGACCTTTAGGTTATTTATATCAAATTAATGTCTTCAATTGAGTTAACAAGTGTCCATATGAACACTGCTATTGACTTCAGCTCCATAGAACTAGAATGAGATCATTAAAATATAAACATCAGAACATTTTGCCTTCTTTCCAGTGTATGGCAGCATTTTTCTGCTTTGTCCATTTATGTGTTATATTCTGTGTTGTATTCCAACATTGTCTTTTGTCACTGCAATATATCATCATAATGCTTCTTCCTATGCATCAGCATCATGAACCATATCAGGCTAATTCTTTTCCATCACATCATATTTTATCGTGTCCTAATGTTATTACTTCATGCCTAGTTCTTTCCTCATGGTATTTTTGCTGTGTCATCTTTCATGTTTATCATATTGTTTTACTTACTTTTACCTTGTAGTTTTTTCTGTCAAATCATTGTGTCACCTCAGCAATCAGATACTGGTCTGTCATGGTTTCTTCACAGCATATTTCTACTTGGGGGGAAAAAAAAAAAAAAAAGGTAATCTAATCTTCTCACTGGTTTATGATAAAATAGTACATTTTGTCCTTGTGATGGAGTGCTAATTTTTTGTTTTGACATCAAAAAGGTATTTTCTGATCATAAAAACCCTGAGAAAAATAAAATCATGATCCTAAGTACTATATAACAAAAAGAAACATAAACATTCCTCTTTCTTTCACAATTTCTATTTTACAGACATCACGAGAGATTGGCTACTTTTAAAAAGACTTTATGTAACTCAGGAGCAAAATTTTCATCTCCAGGAGTGAGTGAGTTACACACAGCTGAATCCAGTAAAGAACTGTAGCTCCTACCAGTTGGGCCTCCCAGGGAATATGGAGGAGATCAAATTCTGGATCATGATTGTGCTTAAATGTGGCTTTAAACAGGCCAACCCCATCAAAGCCAGGGCTGTAGTCCATGAATTAAGTTACTGGGGATTTTTATGTAATGAAACCTTGTGTAAGGTACCACAGAAGTTGGCAAATAAACTAGGAAATATTGTGGTGGCAGATTAAAAGGTTACTGCCCTTTGTTGTCTTTCCCATCCTTCTGCAGCAGTTTTTTTCCCTGCAGTACAGGGGAGTGTATATCCACACATTAGCATGTCATTTTCTTTGGTGAGGGGTCTTAGAAGCTGCAGAGATTCAAGTTGTGCTCATTAGAGAGGTTGCCATCTGTACTTGTCCTCAATTTTCCTTTGGAAGTTGCAGTCCCATGACAGAGGTTGCTAAATGAAAGTAAATGTGCTCCTTACCGACCACTGGATTAATTTACACTAAAATTCAGAAGTCTGTGAACTACAGCAGCTGAGAAATCAGGCGAGTTACCTATTGTGTTGTCTACAAGATCAGTAGTCCCTGGAAGACAAAAGCTGTGGATATTAATCTCTTAAATCCAGCCATAAAGCTGATGAGACAGAGCCTTTAAGCACGAGTAAACCAGCCATGGAGGGGCTGAGTAGCAAGCAGAGCTGAGTCAACATCCCATGGTGTCCCGATGTTGTAGTCAGGACATAAACTTTTAGTCAGAGTAGCAATAGCAACTTAAACCACCTTTGGAAAGTTTCATCAAGGGTTACTTGTTATCTACACTTCCTCTGCCCTATTTGGGGAGATACACGTACCTCAGAAAGCAAGCTGAACTGTTCAGCATCAAGCTCGAAGGTACCACTCCAGACGATAGCAGCAGAAAATTGGGTTCCAAATTTACAAACTTAGTACACTAACTTAAATCAAAGTCAGCCTTGTTCTGCAGACAGGTTTTCCCATGTTCTCACACCTCTACTTTTAATTAAAATGCTGACAATCAGGGATAAGGGGAACAAAATACAAAGGTAATCATGTACAGAAAAACATATTTCACCAGAGCATAAGCTATTAGCACTTTCTCGGCTATCTGATCATCTGACAGGCTTAAGGGTAAAAGTGATGTGAATTTCAAATCTCTAGCTAGTCCCCGAGGAGGCTCTGTCTCATACAGTTTGTAGTGAAGTGAGACAGTGGAATGTAAAAATGAAGGAAAGGAAAAGACATAATGCAGTAGGATGTATAAACGTAGAAATAGGGCCAAATTCCACCCTCTTAGTGCCATTGACTTTGATGCATTCAGTGGCTTATGAACATCTGTCTCAAAATGGCATAATCCCCCACCTGAACTAACATTTGTCATATCTGTATGTTTAACTCTGTAGGACTCAATCCATTCAGGAAATTAAGCAGATGTCTAATGTTGAACAGAAGAGCATTTTCTCTGAAGTCAAAACAATTACAGTCAGTGTTCACCAAAATCCCTTGCTGAATCGGGACCCTAGTGGAGTAGCTTGTTTCGGATGGTTACCAAATGCCTGGCCACATTGCAGATTGTTCTTTTTTTATTAGGACACTCCAAGCTGGCTATGCACTTCCTCTCTCAGGTCACTATTTTTTACTCCATACCTGTGTATGAGTTCTGTTTCCGCTCCCTTCACTTAGGTATACTTCTGTCACTGATCGGGCGAGTCTAGGTACTATACATAGGCATCCCTTAAGAGGTCATGTGCCCAGTTGCTTTCCATCACATCTCTTCTCCTATTCATGCAAGATTTTATGTCCAGGAAAGTTGCAGCCTACAGAATGAAGTGAGAGCTAACGGAAGAATACTGACTGCGGGAAGAAAATGGTATTGGAAATGATACCGGCATGACAGGCAGCTGGGTCAATGCACTACAGCCTGTCCTTCGATAAGCTTTTCATAGGCTTTGAGAAGTGGAAAGGTCATAAGGAGGAAGGATTATACAATAGTTTTATGTGTATTTACAGCGAACTCCTACCAAATGTGAGGGTAGCATGAACTCCTTCAGTAACAGGATTTAGCACAATTTGAGGGTTTTATTTTTCTGGAAGCTTCTTACACCTAACCCAAGGATGTGATGCTTGCATCATCCAGAGAGTACAACAGACTAGACTGAGCATAGGTCAAACATAATTGCAGTTCTCATGTTTGCTCCCTGCCCTCATGTCACTAGTTAACTAGAATTTTCTCCGTGTGGAAATAATTTCCACATCTTTGTGCCTGAAACAAATTGAAACAATGTATTAATGCTTTTTTTTTTTTTTTTTTTAACTTAGAGGACTATTTACCTTTTATTAGAATTGTAAAGGTAACCTAATAATTCCAAACAGACGCACTCAGGATGTTATAACTGGTTTTGCTCTGTTCCTGGCTAATGTGCACGTTTGGCAATAATTTTGACTCTTGACCCTTAATGTTTGCCACGGAGTTTGTTGCATATAGTTAGATATATGTTCTGCTGCATCTGTCTTCTGCACGTCAATTATGAGAAATAAATTTCTTGCAACATGCTGTCTGTCTTTTCTTGCCTCAGTCCCATCCAAAGCTTTTTACTTGCATACAAAAGCCCACTGACTTTTGTAAATTGTACATGGAGCTCTCCTAGATTCCAGTGGCAGTGTATCGTTCTGTTTTCCCTTTCCGCACATCTCTATTACATCTTGATTTGCAAAGGATACATGTGATGATTGAAATAAAGACAAAAGGTACTTTCATTATACTTGTCCTTTCATGATATAGCTTGCACAATGTCAAATGGGAAAGCACAAGAAGTTGATAGGTTAGCTGTAAGTCTCTAAGTAGGGTAGCTTCTTTTTTTTTACGATGTTCATCATTTTTTATGCCTTGTAGTTTAGGACTTGTCTTTAGAAGGTTGGTGAATGGGATGAACTCTTTAAAAAGGCTGGTATATCACATGATATTTATCATAAAATATCTCAGGTTTATGTCATTTATAGCTGTAATTTAATTATACGTAATAGGTTCCCCTAACTGTGATATTGACTATTTTATAGGAATCAGAATGAGCCTTTTGATCATCTGTGGGTACAGCTTCACTAATAGGCATAAATCAAAATGTCTTAGATCAACTTTGTACCCCTAAGGCATAATGTAAATGATGAAGGGATGGGACTTCATTTTGTCATATTCTCTTCAAATATCAAGTTATATTAAAGAAAACACTTTTCTCAATCACAGGTGCATGTACGAAGAATGAGTGACAACTTGATGTCATCTCTTTGATAAGTCTACTCCCTTGGCATTTTTAGATGTACTTTCATAAATGAGCTTCAATTTGTCTTGCATGGAGTGAAGCTGTATCTCACTGTCTGTAAAGCTGTATTTAAAAATGTGCTTACTACTCCATAATTCACAAAGGAGTGGGGAAGGTAAAGAAAAAAAAATATTCTTTGTGTACCAAGAGGACCAACAGGGAAATGTGCGTATTTGTTCCTAAAATTCAAAGCGCTACAGGGAGGACGGCAAACATGAAGTCTGTGCCGTTCACCACCAATCTGGCAATTTGTTATACGATGTTTTTACATGCCACAACCAGGGAATGATCCTGCAATATCAGAATCTCTGCCTGCCAAAAGAAAAAGGGAAATAGACAACATTCAATAGGTAGAACAAGTGTTTTGTACAGCAGGGTGCATCTCTTTGCATGTTTAAGACAAGCAAAGAGATGCTTAGTTTGAGACAAATGTACGGTCTGGATTTTGTTTGCACAGGGGATATTTCAAAACTATATCACTTAGTTAAATAATATAAGGATATAGTGTAAGGATAGGACCATTTTGTAACTCTAAGGGAAGGTCATGTAAGTAATATATTTGATATGTTTTTTGTATATATGTTATATATTGCACAAATACATATCAAATAATATAAGTAATAGAACATGACTCAGATCTTCATCTGATAAATTGTCAACTTCCATTTGAAATCTTGTAGGGCTTTTAAAGTTTTACATCCACTGAGAATCTGCCCCTTTCAGCTTTTGAAATGACCAACTATGGCAGCTTCTATAGTATCTATAGAATCAGACCCATCCTTTCTCAGTGATTGGAATCTGATGACAGATGCCTACCCTTATTGCCTCTTTGAATTCTAATCTGACATTTAACCTAGCTGGAAATGTATTGCCTCATTTACTTTTCTTACTCTCCCCCCTTCCATTTACTTCTAAATAACCTTTTTCTTTAGATGATTTTCATGAAATTGCCACTAAAAAGAGTCCCGTTTGAGCTGCCTCATTTGAAAACTGTAAGATAGTGCAAGACATCTGAAGATGTCATTGTAACACATGAAAAACACTTCAGCTAGCACATAAACACTATCAAGTAGAATTTGAACTGAAGTTATAAGTTAGGCTGAAATGATATTTTGTTAATAATTGTCAAATACTCCACAAATAGCACAATTCTAAATAGCACTATTCTGAGCACTGCATAGCACACTGAATTTTTAAACACAGCTGAACAGAATATAGAATTTCTGTTTGGGAAATGTGGACATCTTGAAGTTCGATTTTGTTCAGAAATGGAACTAATAACTTTCCTACAAAAGGAAAATTCTAAATAGCAGCTTCAAAAAGTAATATGCATTTCAAACTCAAAAGTTTAGGTTTAAAATTGTCTTTTTTATTATTTTGATGTCATAGTCTGGTTAAAGAAATGACAGTGTATGGGAGAATTTGCTAAGAACAAAAGCATCATGAGGGACTTTGCTGATTTCTTTATTAATAAAATAGAGAAGGAGCTGGTTTAGATATCCTTATGTGGGATATAGTGTTACATTTTCTACTACTGACAGGTCATGAAATAATATGAATAAAAATACAGAATATTTTAAATTAAACTTTACTGTCAAAATAAATATTCAATTTTGATAAACCAGTTGAAGTTTTTTATAAGAACTTTTAATTAGCAATATTTAATAAGAAATTTTAATAAGAAATAAAAATCAGTAAAGCTCCATTTCACTGGTATTTTCCAACAGAAGATTATTTTGTTGGAAATATATTAAACCAATTAATTTGCTTATAATCTAAGGATACATTTACATTCAATCTCTGTCAAGCAGGCAGTGCATTGCTGATACAATATTCACTGTCGTCTTTGGCAAATATTTTGCTCAGTAATCTTGCTTCTAAAATTATTATTTGTGCTATGATGTTACCCATGGATACAACCAAGAGCCCCTTCTCCTAGAGCCCCTGCTGAGCTATGGGAGAGACAGTTCCAGCTCCAAAGAGCTTGCAGTGTAGCTAGATGAGACAGAGAGGGAAGTACAGAAAGTATGGACAGGCAGTAAGGGAAATAAGGGCTGTATGAGTAACACAAACCAAGTGACCTGGTTCTTTGTCCTGTACCATTTCTAGAGATTCACGTTCCCTCTCAATCCATTTTGGCAAATTACTTACTTTTTAAAAATTCAATTGATTCCCTATACAGGCAAGAAAACTCTCTTTTCTGCATGGGTTAGCAAGATCTACAGTCCAACCCTATGAGAGTAAACATGCTACTTGCTTAATTACAAGCAGGGGATAGGCAAAGCTTGGTCTTGTGTACATACCTCATGTTGCCCTGCAGGGTCTCCGCTCTAACAGTGGAGGGCGGTAACATAGGGGGAATGACACAGTTTGTTTCTGGGCTGGCTAGAAATAAAAGACAAGTGCCTTCAGAGTTATTCATCAAGAATAAAGAGGAAAGAAAGTAAAAACATGACAAAAATCTTGGGAAATTGTCTGTTTCTCAAGACTGCTCCTCATAAGGACCATCTGACATACCTCAATACAGGCAGACAACACAGACTCTCTTGGCTCGGGGCTACGCTTCCAGATACAGCAGAGCCATTTCCTTGGTGAACTGTCACAAAAGATTCTTTTCTTGTTTTTCTTTCTTTTCGTGATAGCCCAAATTGAATACTTGCCTCTCCTTGTATCTGTCATGTTAGCTTTTTAGATAGTACATGTTATATTCTATACTCCAGTGGTCTGCTGTCCTTCTGTAGGAGTTTGCAAGGCTTATCAAGTGCCTCTAATGGTGGTGGCCTGAGGGAAAACAGTATACAGTTTGCTTTTACTTTTCTTCTCCACTTTAAAAATATGGGAGATATTAGCAGAACAAAGAACACTTCCCCACTGCTTTGATCTCTATAACATTGCTGCTCTTTCAGCCTCCCTGTCACTACTGATGCCATGTTACATTACTATTTTCATTATTGTTACTTCCAGCCCATAGTCCATATTCTTTTCCCATCTTATTGTCTGCTTTAACCCCAGCTGTGGCTGGTGTTCCCTGGTGGAGGAAGGGGAGTGAGAGGATTGGATGTGCTGCAGCAGGATCCCCTGAGAGTTGTGAGTGATTGAGGGGCTGTATCAAACATCCTGGGATTCTTGAGCAGATTTATTTTCAAAGATAGTTGTTGATCAAAAAAGATAGTGCATAAACTGCCATCCCCCCCTGGAATAACCTCAAAGGAAATGTGCCTCAGAGACATATTCCCTCCTTGCTTCTCCTTTGCTTCAGGGCAGTAGTAATTTGCTGTAAACCAAAGGCAGCAACAAATTACACTATACTGATGGCAGGTCAGTTTGCCTGCCCATCATGTAAGATGGAAGAGAAAGCACAGCGATAACTCCTGTGGCTTCTCAGGGTATGCAGGAGCAGTATCACACCATAAAACTTACTGCTTTTGCATACCTATGTTCCACATGGTTGACATCTGAGGTTAAGGGGGAAGGAATCTTAATTTTATTTGTCCCTGACTCAGCATGGAGTCAAAGTCATTATCTAGTTTGAAATGTCTGGTTTTAGTGACAGGTTACTAGAAGCTCTGGGAATTGTTTTCTGCTTTCTTATATAAAGGAGTATCCAGTAAGAGGACATAGACCTGATTTGAATTTATTCTGTTACTTCATGATTAACACTAATTCAAACATTGTAAAAAGCATTATAATAAGGTGTTTTTGTTTAGAAGTGCTTAACAATTTGCAGTAAATCACAAACTAAGACATGATGCTAGAATTTTCATAGGTATGCATATGTCTTTGCACACAGATTCACACCATTTGCGAACTATGAGATACTGGCATTAGACACACCATGCAAAGTCAATTATAAAGAAAAGTAGGTTCCTCTTGTTAATGAAATAAATCCATAAATAAATAAAAGACATCAGTACTATGACAGGCAAATTGTTCTTCAGCTCCTGAATAAGACATTATTCAGGGAAAGGAACTGACAAATATCATACAAGTATAATATGTCTTCTCATTAAAAAATGCTTTTTATATACAATGAACAGGAAAAAGTAACTTAAAATATTATCTTGTCTTATGGAGAACTGTGCTTCCTTTGCTACCTAAAGAACAGAGCACTGGGCACAGCAGCCTGGGTTTTGTCCTGGGTTTTATTTCTGTCCCAGGTTTTGGACACAGTCAGGTTGTCATCTGCAATAGTGGTAATTGCATCTCCATGGCAAAGCATTCAGTCCATCTTTAAATTACATTGCAGCTAGTTGAAAGTGTTATTATTCTGTGAGGAAATATATTTTTCATTGTCTGTAGTGCAAATCATTGCACATACAGTAAAAAGGGAAAACAAAGTTGTTTGCCAGTGTCTTGACTCTGCTGAGAAACCTTATCTAAGGAAAATGAAGTTGTGTCAGACAGGTGAAGGACTCTCCCAAGCTATTAATTCATTTTGAATAATTCATTAGCTAACACTCTTAAACTCTGATAGTCCCAGGTAAATCCCAGAGAGGGGTTTTGTGGTCCCTCAGCCATGCTCCTCATCAAATGCATTAAGGTTTACATAATAAGAGGATGTGTGAATGTTTTTAAAGAGATATTTATTCTGGAAGTTGTAATTAGTGCATAGTGTCTAACTCTGTGATGAAAGTGAATGGGTATGGTAATAGAGTGCACTCTGCATGGAATGGCAGCAGAAACTGATGTATGGCTTCTGTTGATAAGTAAGTTAATGTGCCTTCTTCCATTTGAAAGTGTACTATAGTTTTTACTTGGCACTCAGATTTCTGAAGTTTAATACAGTATTAAGGAAAAATTCTTTATCAGCCCAGTGTACTCCAGTACATCAGTGGGCAATGCAGAGTCAGAGTCTTACCTGGTGTAAACTGATATATATTCACTGAAATCAATTAATTTATATGCATTGTGAGCCAAGTGTTAACAAAAGTCTCGCTGAGTTACAATGAAGGAGGATTAGTCTTTCAAAATGCAAAAGATGTGAATACAAGAGTGTGTTTAACAACAAAATTTACCTTCCAAATTCTCAGAGGGTTTACTATACTGCAAACGTATTGCCGAAAAGCACCCTCTCCCTCTAATGTTATTACAGAAAAACTGCATAAGTTGTAGTCTCTATTTTTCCTAACTTCTTATTGAACCTAAAATGGTCATCAAATTAAAGTTTAACAAATAGATCTTTTAAAAACTAAATTAATAAACTTCCTTATTTCTCAGCTATCTAAGTTCATAGCCTTTACTTAATGATGATGCACTTGATTAAATAAAATGAAAGAAAAATGAAAGTTCTTTCAGACATTAAAATGAATGATGAGTTTAGACTTAATCCAAAAGCAATTTAACTTTAAACATTCATATGAAATTAAATGAGCCATTGAATTTGCTATATAAGCAAGCATTAATCTTATCAATCTATGAAGACTGGAATGTTATACAGTGACCCATTAATTTCAAAGCCTAATACAAGGTCTGTTTAATGCCTGCAGTCTATTAAAAAGCCTGATCCTACAAAATAACTGCTTTTTCATAGAAGTTTAAGCCCCAAATCATTCTTTCATTGCTTTGATAATTTGATAATCTGTTGTGACAAGATTATGGTTTCAAAAAAATCCCAAAATGTATAATGTCTTCACATCTGCACTGGCTCCAAGTTTGAACTTTAACACCAACAAAGGATTTATTAGAAAAATCTAAGGATTGGAACAATTGTGATACTAGTGCATATGTTTGCTGTAATAAATGTTCAACAAAAAAATAGATTTTCTTTTATCAGATGCTATTTAGACTAACAATCTTACCTATATTCTGAACAATATCTTTTCCAATTCAGTGGAGAGAGTTGTGGCACAAAAAACCCCCACTGTTTATTCCAAACATCTCTAAAAGAAGAGAAAATTTTCCGTGTGACAGATGCCTTTGGTGTGGTTTATTTCAATTCGTAATGTATGTGTTGACTATAGTGTTTTGTGCAAGCATGGATATAGACCAGAAGTTTTGCTTTTATGATTTCTTTACAACAGTGCAAGTCACATTGATTTGCAAATATTAAAAAGAAATAGTTTTTGAAAACTGCCCTTTTACTTAATGAGATGATTCAGTAACAGAATTTAATGACACTACATGTTAGCTCCTGTCATGGAAGGTCATGGTTTGCAATTTCTGTTTCTAATCAGTAGTTGCTTCTACAAAAACCAATCAGAGAGAAAGGTTGATATTTAAATATGTTTATGTTACTAAACAGGTGTTTCTGTTTGACATACTATACCTAATTCTACCTAATTTTGACAAATCTAAGGTCAATGAGAAATTACTCTTCTTAAAATAAGACAAAAATAGTTCCAGTGTGGCTGTTAAATGTAAACAATAATAAGTAGTTTGATGAATACCCTTTTTTTGCTATCTTCCTGGAGCATACACTTTAGAAATGTCTGCAAAATTCAACCATTTTTTTTCTGTGTAGGAGTATTCTTTCATTGCCTGTAATACCTTCCTTGACTTACATCTGCTTGCAGAAGTCTGTGAAATATGGATATAGTAGTACTGTATCCTTGTACAAATAAATGGCTGTTATTAACTTTTAAGAGTCTCAACATTTTGGTCCTGTGCACTAATTAGGAATGCAAAGGTATGAGAAGATTACTTGTGTAAGCTCATGGAGCTCATTGGAGCATTTCCCAATTTACATTGGAGACTGCATTAAAATCTGACCTGCTAAATGGAACTATATTCCTTTCCAATTTTTTTTTTTTTTTTTTTTTTTGCATTAACTACAAAAGGATCATATTTCAAGGGACAGAGGACAAAATAAAAGCCTGCTAGCATATTTTTGTTTTACGGTACAACAGTTTCAAGATGAAGTAATACTCTACTCAAGAAATTACTCAAATAGTAGCTGAACTGAATAATTACACATATAATAAAATCACTGATTTTCCTAAAATATTCATGTCAGGATGTTACTCAAGAGACTTTAGGCATCTTTTATTCCTGATGGGCCAAATAAAGTTAGGTGAAAGGAAACTTTTCACACTGCCACACAGAAGGTGGTAATGGGATTGCTCCTTTGAATGCATTCCTGAGCAGCGAAGTGCACTACCTGCAGAGAGATGGGAGCCCTTGGCAGCAGAGAGCCTTCACACTGGGAAGTGATTGGAAGACTTCTGATTCCGTCAGCTCTCCTCAAGGCTGGCTGTAATCAGCTGTCCTGTCTCTCATAATCTTGTCCGTGGTTAGGGTGGAAGGCATTTAGGATGCAAGTGATGGTGTCAGTACAATACCCTCAGTTGCAGGCTCTGTCTAAAGGGGACTTTTGTCTCTCATTTGCAAGAGGTGGTATATCAGGAACTGATTTGGTCAGAAAATCTCCCCTGAGGTATTTTTTAAGTGTTTATTGAAAATATTTTTGAAATTTTATCTTTTTTATAGTTTACATTTTTATCGTACCTAAATGCTTTGAAAGCTCATTAATTTTGTTGAATTTTTATTTTGGGAATAGTGACATCGGCTGGTGAAGCACTTTTTAACTTGCCCAGCTTTTATACTGTCCAACAAAATATTTTTATTTTTCCTTTCAAATGAGGTCTTCCTTTCAAATGTCTTTCTATTTTGTATTCTGTGCTAAAGTGCAGTTGCAACCAAATGAAGCATTTTGATTTTTGTCAAAATAAAATCTGTCAGTAGCTGGCCTGAGACAGTATTTTAGTTTGTTACGGTTGGAATCTTCTTTCATGGAGCATTTTGAAGTGATAGGATTTGCTTCCTGATGGGCATGAAAACAGTTTTGAAATTACGAAATCCTTAGAAAAATGGAAATGCCATTCCAGTCACAGCTCTGGTACTTTCTGAGTTGTTCCCTCTTCACTTGCCACATGACAAAAATAGGATGTTGAGAACGTTTGCCACAAGTAAATGCTAAACATAAGCAGAGCAGATTTCTTTCATTCAGTTCTGCTTCAATTAATATTGTACCCTGATATGGGCTGGCTGAGTTAATCTGCAGCATGTAAATCTAGGTATCAACATCATCATCATCAGTCAGAACTGTCATAATTGGTTTAGAGTAACTAAAAGCCTGAGAAAGAATAAACTTCAAAAAAAAAAACCCACCCCACCTTGGTTATGTTTGTCTTCTAAACATCTAAAGACAAAGGCCATATCTAGGTTTTTGTTTTGTTTCAATCATTTGGATACAGGTTCTTGATTCAGACCCTTAGTGAAATAGAGGTCACCAGCAAAAGATCTTATTCTCGATCTCATTTTGACTGTTGTACATGAAGAGTAGTAACCTGTTGTGTAAGCAATGGATGATGTAGTGCAACCAAGTTATAAGTGAAAAAGAAATTTTACATTTGGATTTAGATTCAAGATTTTGGTTTTGCAGCCTGCAAAATTATCTTGGTCTAGAGTTTCTGTTTTGGCCAGTGGCACCGTCACCTCTTACAGCAAGTTCCCAAAACAAATACCAGATCTGTATGGTATTCCCATCTGTGTAATACTGGCTGGTATTACTGCAACTAGAATATTGTATTTGAAATGCAGTGTTCATTTGTGCACATCAAAAATGACAACTTCCCAAGGACAGATTGTACCAGCAAGCCTATGCAATGAAACTTATTTTCTGGAGGGTTTGTGCAAAATACCAGTCGGAATTTGCCCGAGGCATTGAGCTGGTTCTTTTACATACAGAAGAACTATAAACTTACTAAAACTCTACAGTTTTATCATATTTTCTTAATCTTTCAGCTCCAGAAAACTGAGTGTAGTTCAAACAGTACATCTCTCAGGATTGTAACCCTGGAGCTTTTACTATTCATTTATTTATTCTTTGTCAGTTTTTAATGCTTTAGAGGTGGGTAAGTTATTACTTACTTGGTTTGTATCCCCTCTTTCTTAAAAACACTCAAGGCAGAGTTAACAGCCAAAGTCCTGTGGTCCATAGAGTTGGGAATCCCTTTCTAGAGTGACTTTACAGTGCTTCATTACTGTTCACAGAATCATGGAACGAGTCTGGCTGGGAGGGATTACAGGAGGACTCCTGCCCCAACCTCTGAATTCAGACCAGGGCTGTCTTGAGAACTTCCACATTTGGAGACTCCCACAGCCTGACTTGACTCCTGTTGCAGTGCTTAATTATCCTTGTTATGATTTTTTCTTTCTTATATCAGGTCAACACTATTTATGAACATCAGCTACATCATGAAAAATATTTCCAGACCAATATCAGTAAGCAAGGAGTGCCCTAAAATATGAGAGTAACAAAGGACGAAACAGTCTTCCCTGCTATCACTTACTTGCCTGGAAAATAGTACCATTGCATCACGTAGCCAAAGCCAAGTTCAGGATCTAGCCTGTCATTTTCAGATCCCAAGATGTCATGGTCACAGCCTGTCTGCATTTCTTCAGTGTGAATGACGTTAAAGGTGGTGATCCTTTTCCCTCATGACTTGATCATACTACATAAACTACTGAAGTAGGACAAGTACCGAACGAAACTTGTTCCCCAACACGTGCCACAGCAAGAAAACATTATTAAAAATGTTTGTATAGTTTTAACTGTTAGGTTTTAGTTATAATAATAACAATTTTCAGACACATTCCTATTTGCTTCAGTAAATCTATTTGCATAGCACACAAATTTGACAGATGGATTCGGGAACTTCACTTTGCTGTGCCAAAAAAATGCATGCACATCATAAAAACCAGGCCTTTTAGAGAAGCACTAAAATGAGAGATTTTTTTGAAATAATTGATTTCTACACCAACAATTGAACTCTCCTAATAATTACTTTGAATACAGGAGATAAGGTTCAGTTACAGTCTATGCTAGCTGATAATATAAAAAACTTAATGGAAGATGGTCTTTCTAATAAGAAAGTGAGAATTATAAGCAATAAAACTCAGCATGGGATGTGATTATTATGCGACAATAATATCCTTGGGCATTTTGCTATATAAAAGCTGAGTGCTCCCCATAAATATGTGCATTTCATAATAACCACACCCTTAAAAGTCACCTGATTGGTACAGAGTTATGATTTCTTTTTTTAGATTTAAATAGAGATACATAGTCTTAGTAAATTGCTTTGGGCTTGAATATTGTAGCCTTGAGATTAATAGCGTTCTGTATAGCAGATATAATTGCTTTATTTCTGATGGGTACTATTTAGACCTTCACACCTTCATTTTCAGAGAAGTAAAATGGTGGTGAGCATCACAGTGGGATAAAATGAATCAAACCCTTCTGAAGAATGAACAATCAATTGGAATTAGAATTGTGCTAGCACCGACGCTGTCTCTCATTTCTTATTATTTCATTAGTTACAATGCCAATACGAATGTTAACTGTCTTTGAAAGGCTGCATACAAGGTGGCATTGTTTCTCAAGTTAGTTCCCAAACTATGGCACAATTGGCTGATACCAAAAACCTGTTGGCTTTTGAGGAGGCACGGAGCATTATGAAGATCTTTTAAGAGGAATATAGTGTAAACATTGCCCTTATATATATCACCCATCATCCTTTGTCTCTTTAATTCATTCTTTTATGTTTTGTCCCATGTGACCTGCCTCTTTCAATTTTACATCATCCTCCATTTTCATAAACCACTGCAAGCTCTCCCTCCACCTGCATTAACCTAAGGAAGTTTGGTGGTGAGGAACAGACTGTACATTTTTATCCTTAACATAACAAGGATGAGCTGGAAATATACGGTTCTTCTATCTGAGTAAGGATTATTTGATCCTTTGACCTGGCCATCCCTTATGTACTAAAGAGAAAGGAAATTTCTATTATTTTTAGCAGAAGTCACCTAAGACAGGAAAGAGAGGCAGTTCTCTACAGTTTATCTTGATAGCATACAAATGATGTGTAGCTTGTGAAGAAACATTTTGTGGCTTTTGCTTGAGGGGTTTTTATGGAGGAAGTACTAGTGAGCAGCCCAGGAATTTGTCGTCTTCATTTCTCAAACTGGAACCAGTGCTTGAGACAGAGCCAAGCCCTAGATAATGTCAAAGACATATAGGGCAAGGTTGCTGAATGACATGAGCAACCATTGTCATTTGAAACAACCCTGTTTCCCAGATTACTGCATACAAGACTAAAATAACAAGCTGCTTTAAGAGTATTGCCCATATTCCGTGACAGTAATTTCTCCTCTGCTGAGAATCTGACCTGCCAGATCCCAAATGTCTGCAATTAGGGCACAGAATTCCAACAATATTATATCACAATAGGTATAATTACAGCTGAGTGTAAGTACTTGCTGTCACATTTGTTGCTTTGTGCATATTAATTGGTTAACCTACTGATGGCTGGCCAAATTCTTTCCTTGATCAAAAGGCATGCTGAAACACTTAGCAGAGTATTTAAACAATGGACTTTATTAGTACAGTGTCTTCTTAGAGAAAAAAATCTGTATAAGGAAACACAAAGCATAAATTCTTACTGGAAATCCTTCTGAAATAAGAAAGTATATTGGCTGATACATCGATTATTTTTTCACAAAAGCCTGTTACTAAGAACAAAGAGAGAATGTTATTAAGCACAAAGAAACAGAATTTCTTTAAATTTTTTTTTCTTTCTCAAGACCAGTATTCCGATCAGTGAAGGGAGATGGAAACATTTTTAGATTCTTCTTATCTTTTGGTATGTTTATTTTACTATTGATTAGAAAATCCTGGACTGACTGGTGTCAACTCACATGTAAATTAGCATTTTCCCCACTAAGTATATGCAACATGCTTTTAAACTAACAAGGTTTAAAACTTCATTAGCTATATGGTTTTTTATGCCTGCTTAAAGAGTTCTGGAAGATTAGGTCACCAGCCTTGTGGACATATAAAATTATGGTATAGCAATACATAAACTTTTTAGATTGCATAATTTATTATGTATTATGAATGAGCACAGAACAAAAACTACAAAAAACATTTTATAGATTGTCAAAATGATGTACAACATGTGAACAAGCTGTGTGGAAAATTATGTACAGTGAACCACCTCCTGCTTTCATTATATACCCATAACATCCCTAACATTCTCTTAATAAAAGTTTAATTAGAAATAGGGCCAGTGGAGTGGTTCTAGATTGAGTCACTCCAGTGGAAACACTGATGAGCACAGATGCGCACTAGCAGGGAGTGGCATCTGGCCAACGTATCACTTCAGACACGGTCTCTCAAGTTTAACCTCTGAGGCTATGCTTATGTTTTTACTGATAGCAGGAATTGCTGTTATATACATAAACATGTTGGGGAGGGGGAACACTTTCAAATTGTCTCCAGGCCTTTGCTGCTTTTTCTGTTGTAATTTGCTATCATGTCATTTTCTAAACTTCACAACATTTCCATGTTCTCCTTCCCATCGGACACTGATTTCAGTCACCATCTCATACCTATAACTAGTACAAGCTGATGCATTCAGAGTATTGCAAAAGGTCCCTAAGAATTATGGTGCTCACCTTAAAAAGAGCAATATTTTCTCATTTATGTGTAGCTTACTAATGCTCAAGAACCTGTTTGAGTCCATGGCCTGTTTGTATAACTTCTTCAGTGTAGCAGGTGGGTATATTAATTTCATTTTGATTTTTAAAGATAAACTATAACAGAAGAATATATTAAGTAAAAGTTATATTCAAAAATATCCCCCTTTGCCACTTGAGGAAATGTTTGAGTCGTCAATTTTATTAATACCTTGAAGAAACTATTTCCTGGGTGAGAATGATAGACGTAAGTGACTTTATGGGGGCTCTGCTTTAGCTATGGGAAATTACATTTGCACTCTGGGGTTTCTACACAGATGGAATATGTTCATTTCCAACTAGAAAAAAACCTAATTCTAAAGGGAAACAAAAAAAAAGTTTAGGCTTTCAGGACAACACATATTTGTTTTGTCTGTGTGTAGACAATCTATCAGCTTGGAAATTACACAGCTGTGAACAAAGCCAACCATTTCTCAACACTGACATTCTCCTGTTGTCTCCCAGCAACTTTTCCTAAGCACACACTTCAAAATAAAGCAATGGCACATTTCTCATACACTTTTTGCTTTCTGTGACAAACTTTGTATCACGTTTAATGGCAAAATATACATGTAAACATGTATAAAATATTGTCAGTCGCTTGCTTTGTTTAAAGATTAGGCAGTTTGCACTTGTCAGGGTTTTCTGCCTAATCGGGCCCTTCCCACCTTGCCAGTTTTAACTTAGTGATATGCCTGGACTAGATAATAGGAGCCATGGGAATAACTTTATAAAGCCGGGAAATCAAAGGCAGATGTTAAATACAAATTGTACCAATCAAACAGAGCTTTCGAAAGAGTAGAATTCACTCCTGTAATTCTATTTGAACAAACGTGTCAAATACAGGAACTGGTAAAAATACCATCTTCATCACATCCCACTCTCATCAGCTGTCCTGCATTTAATCCTTTCCCTGCTCATCAGTGGTATTCCTCCATTGTAAAATCACCTCTACAGAAACAATCAAGTTCAACGATCCTTTGCAAAGGGACAGCAAGCTCCGAACTGCCCACCAACACCTCTAGTGTGGCAATTTCCCTGATGACACCTTCCTGACAGATGACCTTAGTAGCACGTTCTGATTTGCTTATATCCTCTTCCTCAGGCCACTCTAATCATCCAGTGAAAACTGCAAAATATTCTGTGCTTCATAGATAAAAATACTAGAGAGCACGTACACATATGTACGTTGGGTTCCCGGTCAGGCTTTCAGAAGCCCTGCAACCCGCTGTCTTGCAGGGTGCGATCTGCTTCAGGCACTTTCCATTCTAAACGCATTTCCTGTCTTCTGGGACAAGATAGAAGGCTCTGCCTACTCAATGTGCAATCCAGCCTCCAACTTGGCATTTACCGATCTGCTAGTTTGCCTTCTTTTGTTCTAATAATGTTGGGTTTGCAGTAGGTTATTTATAATAAGAATATTATTTCCCCATAAAACTTAATTTATTAAGTTTATTCCAGCAAATAAACTATTTAATTGTGTATTCCAGCAAAGGGTCATAGCTGAACTGATTTAGCTGGCTTTTTACACAGTGATTGAATTAGTGTAGTCTTTAAAGGTCTGCTTTAAAGGCTACTAAAGTCGACAGGAAGAGGGGCATTGAGTGTAAACAAAGCCAAGCAATGAACTGTGCAAACATCTAAATATTATTAAAGTGTTATATGTTGGGGTGACTCCACCTGTTATATTTACAGTATTTCTGAGAACTGTAATTGGGCCTGAGAGAGCTGGATAAAACAGCAACAGCTTTTGGCTGTAATACATTGAAAATGTAGGGGGTTTACTTAACCTGAAGAATTGGCCTAATATTGAATAAAAGTCTTGTGTTTACAAACAGGAAGACAGCAGAAAGACAAATCATGACTGTCAGCCACATTTACCAAGTATAATGCCATTTGTGTCCTATGTAGTAGAAGAAAGCCTAAGCTATTCTACATGTGTAGGGCTATAAAAACAAGATTACTGTTGTTTCATGGCATTACATTGCACCCGAAACTTGAATTAGTGTTTTTTTAGTGGTAATAAAAAGAAATTGTAAATCCAATTGGTTTTGGTAATATGAATGTTGCCTGTAAAGCACTTTTGTTCTATTAAGAACATTTACTAAAACAAACAAAAGGAAAATGCTTTTCCAGAATGACCATAATAGGAATCTGATTTTGAATGCTAGCATTGCCAAAAATGTAATTTCAGTAATCCCGGTTCTGATTCTTGATTCTCTACAAGTACAGCTCCATTTATTTCAGTGGAACCATCTTGTTTTGTCTTCATTATACAAATCCAAAATCAAGTGAGGCAGAGAATTTGAGAGCTCTTTTCAAAGCTCATTGAAGTCAATGAGATACTACCCCTTGACATAAAGTAACCCAAATAATTCCAGAATATGTTCTAATAGGTGATAGTGGTTACACCAGTTGTATACCTGCTTAACTTCATTGATTTCAAATGCATTACTGAGTATTAGGCTAATTATTTTTAGTGTGAGGCAAAGCTTTCAAAATCACCATGGGAAGAATAAATTCAAATGTAACAGAAAACTAGTTAAAGAACAGATTTCTTAATTTTCTTCAATTTAGCATCAGTCCTCATATGACCTAGTCCCATCACTTAATGTACTTTAAAAATCCACTCTGGTTTCCCAGTGATGAAGACAAAATAGAATGGCATAGCATAGCTTTGCTTTAGGTCTGGTAAAGGGAAATATGGAGTTTCACAAACTCTAAGTGTTGTGTTGAACACATTGCATTTTTCCTTTTTTCCTCATTACTGTTTTCAATCTTAGTGATGCTTATGAACTAAACCAATGATAGCTCTTAAACTCTTACCCTGTTAAAAGAAGTAATGTCTATATGAAAAGCACTGCTGCTTAGAACAAGGATGTTTAGCTTAAGCCAGATATCAGCAATCTGACTTTTCAGCATTTTATAGTAGTGGAAACATGTCCCAAATATTAGACATAATTAACAATCACACCAGGACAAATTGTGATATGCACAATGATAGCCATATGTATCCTGATCTGCT
This sequence comes from Balearica regulorum gibbericeps, assembly GCF_011004875.1. NCBI lineage: Eukaryota > Metazoa > Chordata > Aves > Gruiformes > Gruidae > Balearica > Balearica regulorum. The sequence continues at coordinate 7,627,112 of NC_046196.1, read as the reverse complement.
GTTACACTGGAAGTACATGCCATAGTCTCCTTAGTTCATGTCATATGAGCTAAGGAGTGTACCTAAGGTATTGCAAAGCACTGATCAACATTTTCAAAGGTAAAGATAATATACCTGCAAGGTCAAATCTACTCATCTACACATCGCCCATTCTCACTTTAGACCAGTGTAAAACTTGCATAGATTGATGCATCTGCACAGCTGCTCATCATAGTGCTTTGGCTGTTTCAGTCAGTTATGTAGAAAATATGCTTGAATTTTACTGCTAGGGTTGATGAAAATTTGATTGAAAAATAACATTGCAGAAAATCTCCCAGAACAGTAGGACACAATCTCGCCACCTCAAATCCTTTCCTACCAACCCCCTGCCTCATCCTCCTGTGTTCTTACCCAGATATGCCCATTCCTAAAAGTATGTGCTGTTCTTAAAGGGAAAACTTTTACTTTTACATCAGCATCTTAACTGTATATAGTGGAAATGAAAGATTTCGACCAATTCCAAATATATCAGGCTACATTTAGAGTGAAGTGTTTTCAGATTCACATAGCATTGACCCAGCTTCAGAAGAAGCCAAGTAAGGCAAATGGTGTGCATTTTTACAGCTTCTGCAAACAGCACATATACATAAAATCTTGATTCTCTGGGCAACTGCATATCTTACCTTCCTCAGCCTTTTGTAGCTTGCCTACTAGAAGGTCTCTAGATAATGAGGTAGATAACATTTTCCTCCATCATAGAAGGTCTGAATGTTCTTCCCTGCAATTTGATAAAGGTAAACATTACGTTAGCCTGTCTAACAGAGAAGAATGGGACCTTTGTAACCGTTCTCCATCTGCAGGTATAACTTCTCTTGACTTTGGAAGTTTTTCTTGCACAGGCATCTTGGGGTTTTTCCCTTAAACAAAGAATTGTACTCTGTTGAATGTCAATTAATGGTACTAATATTTAAATAATATATGTTCAAATTTTTAAAATTTCAAATGTGTCATGCTGATGATTCAAGATTTACCTGGCAGATAGTTTAAAGAAATTACTTTGCATGCAGTGATTCATTTAAATTATAAGTACCCATTACTCTGTATTTCATTTTTAACAAGTTCTTTATCCACTCAAAGAAATACCAGACAGCTCAGGTTGAAAAAATGATTCATCTGGCATATGCAAAGATGGACTCGGTGCAGTTGGGGATTCATAATCAGAGCAGAAACATATTAAGGGTAGGTGTCATATTCCTTGATGTTTGCAAAAACTGTCAGAAACCTGCATGCATTACGGACTCTCTTTTTGCTACATTACAGTCTTTCAGTTCCCAAAGCAATTTATGTGCATATGCAGGACCAGTTCCTGAGCTCTTAACTCAGGTAAGCCCTGTGGATTTCTGCAGCATCTTACCTAAATAAGGACTTCCAGATTCAATCCCTGAAAATAAAAGGAAAAAATTCTATGGACTGAATATCTTTTACAGTGAATAATTATTTAGGGAATTCAGTATTAAAAGATATTGGTTTAGAATTATATGCACCACTGGAATATCAAAACAGGATCTGGCTAAGCAATAGTTTTATTATCTTAGCATTGCTATTCCTATACACTAAAGAGATAAGTGGTACAGCTTTTATTTCTTTTCTTTTCCATTTTTTATGCTTCCTCTTAGAATAGCTTCACTCAGAGGGCACTAAGACGAAAGATATTTGTTTTAATCTTTGATAATATGGTCCTTTATATTGTAGGTTTAAGGGAGTCTAAAACATTAAAGGAGGATTTTGAAAAGTATTTAGCCTCCAAATGATGTTGCTGGGCCCCTGGTGGGGTTTTCAAAAGTGCTGAGGTGCCTGACTCTCAACGATTTCTACAAAAGGCCCATCTTCACTGATTTCTTACTCTCCTTCTGGAAGCCAAGTTCATCCTCTGCAACTTCCAGTTGATGGTAGGGCAGGTCCTGACCTCCCGCCACTGAAAGAGATGAAGGAGCAGAGTAAAACAGAATTATTTTGGATTCATTGCAAGAAATGCCTGCTGTGATTTTATTTGCACTTAACAACCTGCAGTATTCATCTTGTGTCAAGGTTCAGGGAAAATAGCAGGCTTATTCTCTGAGATGAACCAATAATAAAGTTATTGGTAAAAAAAATACAAAAAAAACCCCAACAACTAAACAGTAGAATTTTCATTAAATTTTCAGTCTTCACAATGAAGACTTGTTGCCAAACTTCGTAAGTGCCTCCTCTGGCCAAGGTAGCAGTGCTAAAAAAATGATCACAAGAGCAGTAAATAACCTAATCAAATAATTTTTTTTGTAACTGGTTATTGTGATGGTATCGCACATGACATAAACACCTCAGGGCACAAAAGATTTAAAATTCTGCTTCTGATTAATTTCAGGCTTAGATTTCTAAGACTTAGTTGTCCTTAACATAGATTCTGGTTTTCCTGTCAATGACTTCAGTGTAACTGTCAGGCCATATACTCATCCACGTAAATCAGTGGCTCACCGTTCAAGTTAATGAACTATGCCAATTTTCATTAGCTGAGGATGATTCTTCGTAAGTAAAAGCTTACCTAGATTTTTAATTGCTTTAAGACCCCCTAGGAGAGGATTAACCACAAAACTCATACAATACCCTGCTACCTTTGAGCAGAGCACTTCCCATTCCTCTGTCTTTAGTTTGCTGTTCAGCCATGTGCAATCTGGCCTTAAATTGGCAGCACGATCCTCATTTTCCCAAAGTGGAGGACTTTTGCAATCAGCTGCTTCTGTATATGTAGACAATAACAGACATGATCAATGAATAACACTTAGGTTCTCTTTTAAGACAGATCTATTTTCAGCTGTTGCAGAAAGAACTGCTTGTCACCATCTTTCTGGTGCTTGCCAGGAGTTCAGGGTCACCCTACACAGTCAGAAAACAGGAAACAGTGGAGGCAATGTGAACTCTGGAGAACTGTCCTGTTTGTATCTATGCAATACTTTTGGTAGGAAGTATTTTCAGAGCCAGACCCACTTTTAATGGAAAAACACCACAAATACAGAAACATGAATTCTGCAATACTGAAGGACAGCCTGATACATTTTCCACTCAGGATCTATTTAATATGCAGGAGTACTGCAGTATTAAGATACCCAGTTAGGTATAAAAGCCAACGTGTCAGTGCAGAGTTTTTCCAAAGGGTAAATTAATCCTGTAAGGAAGCTAACTTGTGTACCTCTCCATTGCATTGCAGCCATAGTTTGAATTCATACCCTTATGTTGGCAAGCAGTGGTTGTTTCAGTGATTTATATAAGTGTAGATGATAAAACAAGCATGCTGTAACTTATCTGTCTGTCAGTCAGTTGGTCGGTCGGTCGGTCGGTCTATCTATCTATCTATCTTCCTCTTTCTCCCCCCCTTCCTTTCCTAAAGGAATAAGTCCACAAACAATGTATGCAGTATCATAGATGATCTGTAGTGTGATTTTTTTTTTACAATTATTGATGCACTACGCAGTCATTGCTCTTATATGTCAGAATGATGCAGAATGGACAGAAGGTACGTGGCTGAAAATTTCAGATGGTATGATTTTGGTAGGTGTGAGTCCCTATTTAGACCTATACTGTCTTGATTTAACGTATATGTTTATGAAAACATATGTGTAATTCATTAGTCTTCATCTTACACCTTCAGCTACTGAGAAACTTGTCAGGTTTTATTCTTGATCAATATATCAGGAGTAATGATATTCTACACATAAGATTAAAACAGGACAAATGATATTTAATGATAATTAAAAAAAAAAAAATCTTCTGTGGACACAGCTTCTCTTCCAATCTGTTCTGGTTTTGCTTTTGACAATAAAATTTTATTGTCATTGAAGATTTCTCTTCTGAAACAAATAGCCTTATTCATCTTCCCTCCTATTGGCAGCACCAACAACAAGTTCAATGGATAATACAGAAAGTTAATTTCAGAGAGGTTCTTTAAAAATAACCCAGGTGGAGATATACATTAGAAAGTCAGTCCCTCTTCAAGTCCCATTGTGTAAAGCCACCACGCCACAGCAACTCAGGAGTCATCTAGAACAGGGAATATTGCTGCAGGTCTGTCGCAACTGGCTCTGTACCAGTCTTTCCTGTCACTTACTTGGCAAAGCAGGCACTTTTTGGTAGCTGTGTTCAATTACAGGACAGAGAGGCTGGGACATCACAAAATCCTCGGCAGGTGCGGGTCTTCTGGGGTCTGCCCATAGGTTTAGTAGTAGGGAGACTGCATAAAAATGTCATGTGCCTCTAGGACTACTAAGAAATTTTCTCAGCAGACTGAGGACACTCATACTTTGAGTCAGATAATTTCATAGTATAAGCAGAAAGTCTTGAAAATTGGTATAGTATGTGTGTGTGAACATTCAGGGAAGTGTTAGAGAATAATGACTCATTTGTGATGCCTCCAGACTGATTCATTTCAATTTTGGCAGAAGGTTTTGCTCACTTTTATTGCTGAATACCTACTCTCCACATTACACTTTCTGTGGGAGATCTGTTAACCTGATTGCTAATAGAATATTGTTCTTTTTTCATTGTGAGATTTTCAAGGAAAAGATGGATACTTGAAAATTACTTTTTTTAAAAAAAAAAAAAAAAGTCTTTCTAAGAAAGTACAAATTAATGTGGAATCTATCAAATGAGAGGGAAGTTATAAAGGAGTGAAGGGAGTGAAGTTAAATGTGCTCGCAGTAGGTTTTATTTTTCTTGCAAAGAAAGGTGACAGCTAGGAAGGGAATAGCTCTGGGACATGATCCTTACAGGCTGTGTATGCAACACCTGCGTGTTCATGAGCATACAGACATCATCTTGAACAGCCTGAATAAAGACCAGGCTGATCTGCAGCCTCTATGATAGACTGACTTCAGTGTGAGCTATTTATAAACCCTTCTTTCATTCTCAACAATGCTTTGGCTGGAGCCAGAAAGGACAGAACTACTGGCAGACTGGCCTCTTGCCTAGTCTGCTGTGACTGACATGTAATCTGTCACTCCCCATCATCTGTGGGGTGGTGATAGGAAAATAATGCTCCTCAGCTTGCCTTAGATCACACATTACTCTCCTGAATACAGCTCCCTAAAGCTATGAAATGGCCTTTAGAAAGTGTCTTTGTTCATTTTTGATATAGGAGAATGAGAATAAATGATAAACAGACTGGAGGGAAGGAAAGCAAATGACACATTAGAGACCTGATGAGAGAAATTGGCTACTGAGATTTCAGTGTGATCCGATGACCTTTTTGTGAAGAATATCCATGGTGTGTATCAGAGGCATACAGGGTGCAAGAGCTGGGATGTGTACTGACTAGGGCACTGGCTGTGAAAGGCATTTCCCAAGCTTTAATCGTGGTTTAACCAGCCATGTTCAATATATCCCTGGGAAAACAGTCTCCTCCTGTTTCTGCACTCTTTAGAATATAGAGTTCCCAGTGTGACTTTCCTCTATAGCAAACGTGTGGCATAACAGGGTCCCACTTCATCTGATGACCTGGAGTTACAGCAATACAAATACTGTAACAGTAATAATATAATACAGTAAATACAATAACCATGCACCTTCTTAGTTACACACATCTTTTACTAAATTAGAATTTTTTGGATGAGTTAAGGATCATAGTTCTTCTTTAAAAAAAAAGGCACTAAATATCCTTCTTTCAGGCCATTTTCTTTGATGACTTGTTTACAATCCTTCTGTGCTATGAAAACTTTCTAAGATTTACAGAGATACCAAATTAACTTTCTTCTGTCTCACTCCTCCAGCACCCCCCGGTGCCTGGGCACCAGTCCTCTCTGTTTCATGGTTTGTATACAGTGAAGTTGCTGATGCTCTTTAGAATATTATAATGCTCTCCCTGAGGTCTAACCTTGCTGCTTCAAATGACATTTATGTAAATCATCACCAGAAGTTTAGGGCACATCTCTTTTCTTCCTTAATAACATGTCATACTGATGTGGCTTTATTTATATTTCATAAAGAGATGATTGATTAAAGAGGCCAAAATTAATTTAGATTGATATTCACTGGACTTCTTGTAGTGACATTGAAGTATGAGTCCCCAATATTTTGCATTTTAATTTGCTTCTCAATAAACTTTATGACTTCACAATCTCACTGACCCCTCTTAAGGCTTAGTGGACAAATTCCTGAATGTAGTCTTTCAGTCTTCTTACCATCTCTCCCTCTTAGTCAGTCAGTATGTTACAGGGGAAATAGACCCCCAGAAAATATCTCAGACACTGTATATGCACCAATCTGTTCAAGCAGAAATTTGTACGTGCACTGTAGGTGATAATCTGTGCAGTACCATTCTTCCCTGTAGAGACAAGGCGATGTTGCCATTGACTGTGATGGAAGCAAAATCAAGACCGTACCCTTTTTACTCATGCAGATGAATGCAATGTCTACTGAAAACCTATCTCAATTATTCATGTTTTAGCGTACTTATCCTCTGAGCATCTTTCACATTCTTTACTGTTCTCCCAGTGTAGATAGGAAATACATTTTAGCTCAGATTTATACTGGCACAAACATCAAAGCACTGACCCGTGAAGCCCAATGTAACAGGTTGTTTCTTTTGTATCACAGTAAAAGACCCTGATTTGTTCCCAGTTTACCTAGTAGGAGAGAAGAAAATATGGAGTCTAGAACTACTTGGGTGCTTTCCAAAAATGTGACTGATTTTACTCCGGTCAGTATCCAGAAGCGGTGCTTCAGGTATTATTATTTTATGGTCAATGTCCCCATAACCCCACACAGAGCTGAAGCATCTCAGGTGGTAAAATAATTCCAAGATAACTAGCACCTTATCACAAAAACAAGACTTCATAGAATGGCTGAGAGCAGAATAAGTTCCATTTTAAAACTGGTTTGAATGATCAAAAATGTTACACAGAAATAAAATTCCCATAGAATAGAATCCTGGCCATTTCCAAAAGGTATTTATCACCTTTCCAGACACTGTTGATCACAGATGGAAGAGCCAGTAGGGAAGTTTTTGCTTGAGTTTGTGCCCTTTTGTCTGCATTCAAGAAAATTCTAGAAATTTGCTAAAATTAGTATTTTCCCTGCTGCCTTACTTACAAGGACCACTCTGTCCTCCATGCCATTGGTCCTATCAAATTTTTATTTTCCCATATTCCTCCAGGAACCTTGAGGTTTCCCTTTCCCTGCCACCACCATGTGTGAGGGGGTGTGGGGAAGAGGGATATACTCTGCTTCAGGACAGCTCTGAACATACAGACGGCTGCAGTCATTCATAATGACAAAACTGATCTCTGAGAATGTGAAAATAACTAGCTTGAATAACTAGTTTGAAGACAGCGTGTCAGTAGGTAGCATGCAGGAGTATGCAGCATTTTTCCCTGTGATTTGCAGCATAAATCAAATACCTTGTTTTATGCTTCATTGTAAAAGGTTTCTTTTGTGTACAGCTCTTCACACATAGCTCTTAGCACTATTTATGGATTATCTGAGGCCCTATTACCACCTCTGGGTAAGGTAATGAGTGAATGCTGGAAATTCTCACACTACTGTGCTCATGTGTAACAGAACAAAAGGGTCAGTTAAGTTACTGTAGAGGGTTCTTTATGAAAGAGAAATGCTGGTTATAGACTCGGGATGAAAAAGGACCTACCAAAATGAAGTTATACATTTGTTCAGGTTCCTTTCATTTAAAGAAAAAGACAAAACCCTTCTCTTTCCAGAGGCTTCAAGGCAGGGACCTACCTATTGTCACTAGAACCCACAGGTTAGCGTGGAGTTACCTCATAAGGAAGCTGGATGTTTTTCAAGTCCAAAAAAATAATTAGGAATGTGATGTACTTTCAGAAATAGAATTGAGGTGAGAGTGATTTTGCTTACATTTCCGTGTAGCAAGTGCTGGCCTGCCTGTTCAGGCCTGTGCTTTTCCACGTTCTACATTTTTCTCTCTGCGTATGGTTAGCCTTTCATATCCAGAAGGGAGCAGCTGTATCCTCTCAGGGACCACAGGTTTGCTCCCCCTGGGTTTTGTTCCCACGGATATAAGGGGACCCAATTGCTCCTGATACACAGCTTTCAGCAAAGACCACCTACATTCTCCATTTGGATAATGCGTCATCATTCACTTTGACAATTTCATCATGATCACAAGAGCTGAAAGCAAATTTAACTCCCCTGGTGTCTGAATTTGAACTGTGTCACACTTGCAGCCATAGATTTAATCTAGGTTTTTGCTGCGGTAGGTCTGAGTGACAGAGATTCACAAAGCTCTCTCACAAGGACAGTGCTGACTGGGTGTGCTGCAGAAGAGTCTTGTACAAGAGTCTATCATACACTCTGTTATTTCTTAATGGGAACACTTTAATTGCATATTTCATATTTATGACCCTATAAAGAATAATTTTAATTTGACATTAACATCTGAATATGATTGTCTGAAAGACAATAGCAGCAATGACAAATACCAATATAAATCAAACCAACTGATTTTCAATTTCTAATTAAAGATGACACTGAACACTCAAGATAAGAGACATATGGAGCGAAACACATTTCTTTGCAAGAGGAACCAAAACCATATGGGGAAAAAGTGCAAAGATATCAAGCTAAAATCTGAACTTCTTGGCATCTGAAATGTCAGTAAAGGGAATCCTAAACTGATCATCTTCCTATAAAAAATCATTTATCAGTCTCTTCCACAAGCCACTGAGTAAGATGTGAGACATCTCAAGCTGTTCAGAACAACTGGGAATTGATTGTACGTAACCTACAATGCAATTGTTTTACCAGTTGAGACCATGAGACAGATGGCATGAATATATTTAAAGATGGGGACAAAGCTGATGTGACACTGAGCTGGATTACTGAAATGAACAATGCAAGTCACAGATTTGTTATCAGATGAAAAGAACTTAGTTCAGAAAAAATGGGTGCCAGTGCAGCCAGTGGTCTGCTGGAGACTGGGAGAATAGACTGCTAGTCCCAGGATCAGCCCCACCATCTGCAGTCCCAATAATCAAAACTTTTAACTACTCCCTCTCTGCAAATAAGCCTTGAAATAGGTAAGGCTTTCATCATGTTACAAAGGGTATTAAAAATGTTCACAGAGGAACAATAAGGAACAGCCTAGCTACAGGCTGCTGATACAACTGTTATATTCTAGGCTATTTCACAAGTCAAATATTGGGAATTGCCTTATTAAAGTGCCAGTGAAAGAGGGAGAGAAATTTTAAAGGCTTTTAGAGGCTTTAAATGATCTTATGTAATATTGTGATCTTAACTTGCTTGTTTGTAAAGAGCTTATACAACCTCAGAGCCTGATTTTTGTTGCGCTTTGGCATAAAACCATTTGCAGCATTGAGATTCACTTTTGCTGCGCTTATTGTATCATCAACTACTTGTTTATGTGGGATGGAAGATGAAGTGGTTAGCTCTACTGCTTGTTTGCTGGGCAGTAAACAATTCTATCTGTAACCTGATGTCTCAGTTCCTTCCTCTTAATGTTCCCTTCTCTCTAAAGGCCTTTATTTTTTTGTTTTAATGACAGTTTAAGCTGCAGCTTTAAAAATGAGTTAACTTCACATTTAGATTAGTTCCCATAAACCTGATTTTTAAAGGGACCTGATTATCTTCCTCGTTTGTAAACATAATTTTGTTGAAATAACTGAAGATACAAATTCTGCCAACTCGAAGCCTAAAGTCCTAGAAAAGAGGGCTAGAGCTGACCCTATGGACTGTACCAGGAAACTGAAGACAAGCCATGGTTTTATTTACGTCAATGTGAAGCCATTCATAGGAAGGAAACCATACTCCTCAGAAGACAGGAGCACCAAAGATCATATATTAGCCTTTAATGTATGTTTTCTCTAAAGAAGCCTAATGACTGGTATGACACAATGGCCAGGAATGAAGTTTTAACTATCTGACAAGACAGGCAACTTTTAACTACTGCAAAGTTGAGGCAACTAGAAAGCATCAGTCAGAGAAGGATGTAAGTTGCCTCAACGTGTGGCTTTAGTATATTGCCATGGGAAAAGGGCTGATACAACAACTTTTTTCAGACTATATTCAGTCAGCACTATTATGTGAACTATGCCTTGCATGGTGTGGTATACCATCAGGCTTTTCCACTCTCTGCCTGTGGTTGCCACGGGTTTGTCTGTTGAGGATCAAAATGTCCTAGTCTAGACCACAATATTGGTCTGAACCTTGAGGTAATTGAAATTAATGTACAAGATAGAGGAGATCAAATTGGCCCAGCTACCTTAAATTCTGTGAATATCAAGAGAGGGAGAGAAGTCAGTCAGTGTAAAACCTGTCCTTCACCAATGTAGGATTTTTAATAAATCCCAAATACATTTTTTCACAGCTATAGAACACTTTTTCAGTAGTACAGTACAAACCAACCTTTATAATACTGGAATCAAAACTGAATGCTTCCTGTATTTCCTCTATTCTGTCCCCTGTGCAATAGGCAGGTTTCTGCTCTAGGGAAAAAAAATCTCAAAATGGAACATCTAATCGAATGCATATTTAGCTTTAGACTATGTCATCAGAGAAATGTCTTAGCTCTACGGCGATGACCTAGGTCCTATGTTTGCTCACATTGCAGTTTACTTAATGACATGATGTGGGAAATTTTTAGGAAACAACTACAGTTTTTCTTCTTTCCCTTCTTAAGCATTGTTTCAGGCTGTAGAAAAATAAGTCACGCTCCATCACTTCATGAAGTTATGACGTTGTATTTGTAAACATATAACGACATTCATGGCATTAAAAAATGGCACAATTGCTATGGGTAATTACTTACAAGTATCAACAGTGAACACTCTTAAATAAGCACTCCAGCAGAGCTCAGGGCACTTTTAGAAGACAGAAAAAGTTAAGCAGAAGTTGTCCATTGCTATTATTATGTGCTAGGAAAGAGATTCTATTTATTGCTCAGGCAGTTAAGCAGACTGGCTTCACTTCACTTGTAAGATGACAAGTTCATAGCCTGAGGTAGAAAGTCTGCATCATACCATTCTGTTATATCTTACCAGAATAGTCTTAATGACCTGGCATCCCAGATGAAACACATCCAACTCTCTTTTTACTCCTTTTAGTTCTCAGCAATTCCAAGGTCAACGTTATATAATCTGATGGGTGAATAAGCATCTGTGAAGGAGTTTGATATGTGTCATGCACAGTGTGGCTGGAATCAATCTCTGCCAAATCTTCCTGGGACACTAGGATAATTCAGTAAATCTAACTTACACTCATGGTTAACAACTTTCAAAGTTGAAAGAAACCCTACTTTTTGTTTTCCAAAAACCTTGGGATGGCAGGGGAGGGAGGAGTGATTGCCCTGGATGTGATAATGGCAATAATTTGACGGTGTCAGCTGTTAGCTCTAAGCTGTCAGATCTCTAGAAACATTGAGGTTAAGGCTTTGAAGATGATTTCATAAGAAAAAGGTACTTCAATGATCTAGGACTTTTTTTCTTTACAAGATGAAATCCTGATGAGGTCCCAGATGAAGGCACATCATCATGTTAATGTAATTACAGAGAAATAAGGACTTGCAAGGGATTGTGTCAGATGTATTAGAAATCATGCTGAAAGAGTGAGAACAGGAGAGGTTAACATTTGCTTGTGCTAGTCGACATTAAAACTCGACAGAATCAGAAGAAAGTGACACTATTTAGTACGCTGAGCAGTGTTTTATCTCCACAGAACTATCACTGCAAGACAAATCGTGGAAGCTAGTAGAAATGGATAAAATAATATAATCTCTCCAGGACTTTTTTTAATCTGGGCAAATTCTGTGCTTTTAAATTCTGTGTCATGCATAGAAATATAATTCATAGTGTTTCTCCTATTTTATCTAAACTGTGTTTTGCAATCAGCCTCGGTTTTTATTCTCGTTGTACAAATTAATTGACATTTATTATCTTTCAAGGCTTTTTTTCCCTGATTGCACCTGACTTACTGAAAGTTCCTAGGTATATCACACCAGAAAGGAAGCTGGTCGAGTGCTGCTGTTACCAACAGTATAAAACAGAGACATCAGCAGAGTCCAGTGCAAAAAGCCCGCAGATCTTTTTGTCAGTAACAGTTCAAGAGAGCATTTAGACATGTATTTAACTTCTGCAGATTTATGTGTCTTAAGCACAGGCTTACTTAGATGCCTGACATTTTGCCTGTGCCTATGACAGCATCCAAGACGGCGTGTCACTGAAATACACACTCATACAAGAATGAAAAAAAAAAAAAAGAATCAACAATTAAAACCTTAAATAAACTAATAGGCAAAGAGAAACAAATGCAGATTATAGGATGAAGAGACGGAATTAGAGACTTTGCTAAATGCCTTGATTCAGCAGGAACACACGTAATGTAAAATATTCCTTCCAGTTTAATAGGAGATGAGGATAGAATTGGGAATTTGCTTTGCTGAAAACAAAAGTCTTGCAGACTAAATGAAACTGGAAAGTTTGTTGAGAGGTTCTGATGGTGTAGTCAATCTGTTTGTAATGGGAGAATACTGGGAGATCCTGGAGGACTGCGTATAGAAGCTACAGTGGACTGGGTTTGAACTGGGGAGTGAAACTCTGAAGAGCTGCCAGCTAAAATAAATCAAAAGCAAAGGACAACCATTTTTGTTGGAGCCTTTCATTAAAATATTGGCAGCTGCTGATGCATAACAAAAGCTCTGCTTGTGCTATGAGATATTAGAGTTGAAAACCAAGGAGGCAAATGTTCTCTTCAATTGCAGTGCAAGAGTGAATGGCTCCCAGCCAACACAAAACACCTAAGAAAAGAAAAATTTCAATAATGTTCTGATAAATTATTCTAAGATTATATTTCTCCGTTTTGTTAAGGATCAGGAGTTCTCTCACATTAACTGTTCCTAGATTATTTTTATGAGGGTTTTTTTGCCTTTTAAATTTTCTAGTTTTAGCTTTTATTCTAAAATTGTTGTCTAGCTCCATATATACCTTGTAGGGGGCTTCTCTGTTATAATGATAACTTTCTATATGAAATTCATCATAACTAGAGAGTTAAAACAGAGTAGGTTTGGCACCTAAAGCAGGAATTCAAACTCTTTGTTCTATTTGAAGTACAGGGAAGTGTCAAGTTTATTTAATGACCTTTACTGTTCTTAGTATTTGCAGATGTCTTCTAAGTGTAATCTTAATGCTGATATTATTAGGTTTGCAATGTATGGCTTGGGGAATTAACAATATGCCTCTGATATTTTATATCCTTAAATGCCTGGTACACATGAATCTAAATTTTATCTCCATGGGATTGGTCATCAGGAAGTAACACAAGATTATAAAATAAAAGCTAACTTGGATTTTTCAAGATGAAAAATGTTTCTTTTAATGAAATTGTAGGAAAATATAACATACAAAGAGTTTATTTTATTTTAGACATTACTAATTCCAAATGTTATGTCTTTGTGAGATCATTTCCTTGGTAAATTATTTTTCTCCATGCATTTACAAGAAGAAAACAGAATGTGAAAGCCTGCTTATACAGATTCTCTGCTCACTTTGCTTAGCTCTCCAAATTACTACAATAACTTATATTTCAAACAGACAGAGACCTCCTCAGTATCAGCAGTATACATTTCCATTTAGTCTCTGCTTTTCTACAGCTTCTCAGCAGACTGGGAAAAATTCCATTTCGGAGGGATGGCAGAGTGGGTTCTGCTGGGAGAAGAGGACTGCCAGCAGCCCCTAAGGGGCATGGCAGGTAAGTGGGAAAAGGACTGAGAGTGTCCGCAGTCAGGCTTAGGGGGGTTATGGCTGAGTAAGTTTGGAGGACAGTGGTCTTCTGAGTGGTTCTAACTGGACAAGAGTAGTTGAAAGAGGTTCTCACTTCCTACCTACTTTAAAGTTTTTGCATTTCTCTACTCTCTCCTTACTGGGTTTTAAAGGAAGCAGCCCTATATCAGAGCACACTGTATTTGAAGTGCTTCCTAGGCTTTTGGAAAGGAAAAGAGCCAAGATGGGGAGACTGCTAGAGTGGGACTGTTTGTGGCTGTTGCTGACAGGATGGAGCTGCAAGAGGTGACTGCCAGCGCTGGCAGGGAATGTGGCCTGTACCCGAAACTGTACGTCTTTCTTACACATGCTTGATGGCACCGCAGCATCTGCCAGAGCAGTTCAGGCTGATCCGCTGTTAAAGAGTGGAACAGACAACAGCAAAGGAAAGAGTCTGCCACTTCTTTTAGTCTGTCTTGCTTGTACCTTGAGCAGGACTTGCATTCTGAATCAGGATTGACAGGAGCTGCCAAGGGGCTCCAGCACTGAATATTGGCTCTTGTGAGGTCAGACGTTTTTCTTCA